>NW_027479367.1:56180-141859 GCF_051014685.1 Ptiloglossa arizonensis
TACGTTATACGTTATACGTTATACGTTATACGTTATACGTTATACGTTATACGTTATACGTTATACGTTATACGTTATACGTTATACGTTATACGTTATACGTTATACGTTATACGTTATACGTTATACGTTATACGTTATACGTTATATGTTATACGTTATACGTTATACGTTATACGTTATACGTTATACGTTATACGTTATATGTTACACGTTATACGTTATACATTATAGGTTATACGTAATACGTTGTACGTTATACGTTATACGTTATACGTTATACGATATACGTTATACGTTATACGTTATACGTTATACGTAATACGTTATACGTTATACGTCATACGTTATACGTTATACGATATAAGTTATACGTTATACGTTATACGTTATACGTTATACGTTATACGTCATACGCTATACGTTATACGTCATGACGTTATACGCTATACGTTATACGTTATAGGTCATACCTTATTCGTGATACGTCATACGTTATACGTTATACGTTATACGTTATACGTTATACGTTATACGTCATACGTAATACGTTATATGTTAGAGGTCGTTCCTTATACGTGATACGTCATACGTTATACGTTATACGTTATACGTTATACGTTATACGTTATACGTTATACGTTATACGTTATACGTTATACGTCATACGTTATACCTTAGACGTTACGGGTTATACGTTATACGTTATACGTTATACGTTATACGTTATACGTTATACGTTATACGTTATACGTTATACGTTATACGTTATACGTTATACAATCTACGTTATACGTCATTCGTTATACGTTAGATGTTACACAATATAGGTTATACGTTATACGTTATACGTTATACGTTATACGTTATACGTTATACGTTATACGTTATACGTTATACGTTATACGTTATACGTTATACGTTATACGTTATTCGTTATACGTTATACGTTATACGTTATAAGTTATACGTTATACGTTATACGTTATACATTATACGTTATACGTTATACGTTATACGTTATACGTTATAGAATATACGTTATACGTTATACGTTATACGTTATACGTTACACGTTATACGTTATACGTTATACGTTATACGTTCTACGTTCTACGTTATACGCTATACGTTATACGTTATACGTTATACGTTATACGTTATACGTTATACGTTATACGTTATACGTTATACGTTATACGTTATACGTTATACGTTATACGTTATACGTTATACGTTATACGTTATACGTTATACGTTATACGTTATACGTTATACGTTATACGTTATACGTTATACGTTATACGTTATACGTTATACGTTATACGTTATACGTTATACGTTATACGTTATACGTTATACGTTATACGTAATACGTTATACGTTAGAGGTCGTTCCTTATAGGTGATACGTCATACGTTATACGTTATACGTTATACGTTATACGTTACACGTTATACGTTATACGTTATACGTTATACGTTCTACGTTCTACGTTATACGCTATACGTTATACGTTATACGTTATACGTTATACGTTATACGTTATACGTTATACGTCATACGTTATACGTTATACGTTATACGTTATACGTTATACGTTATACGTTATACGTTATACGTTATACGTCATACGTTATACCTTAGACGTTACGGGTTATACGTTATACGTTATACGTTATACGTTATACGTTATACGTTATACGTTATACGTTATACGTTATACGTTATACGTTATACAATATACGTTATACGTCATTCGTTATACGTTAGATGTTACACAATATAGGTTATACGTTATACGTTATACGTTATACGTTACACGTTATACGTTATACGTTATACGTTATACGTTATACGTTATACGTTATACGTTATACGTTATACGTTATACGTTATACGTTATACGTTATACGTTATACGTTATACGTTATACGTTATAAGTTATACGTTATACGTTATACGTTATACATTATACGTTATACGTTATACGTTATACGTTATACGTTATAGAATATACGTTCTACGTTATACGTTATACGTTGTACATTACACGTTATACGTTATACGTTATACGTTATACGTTCTACGTTCTACGTTATACGCTATACGTTATACGTTATACGTTATACGTTATACGTTATACGTTATACGTTATACGTTATACGTTATACGTTATTCGTTATACGTTATACGTTATACGTTATACGTTATACGTTATACGTTATACGTTATACGTTATACGTTATACGTTATACGTTATACGTTATACGTTATACGTTATACGTTATACGTTATACGTTATACGTTATACGTTATACGTTATACGTTATACGTTATACGTTATACGTTATACGTTATACGTTATACGTAATACGTTATACGTCATACGTTATAGGTCATACCTTATTCCTGATACGTCATACGTTATACGTTATACGTTCTACGTTATACGTTATACGTTCTACGTTATACGTTATACGTTATACGTTATAGGTCATACCTTATTCGTGATACGTCATACGTTATACGTTATACATTCTACGTTATACGTTATACGTTATACGTTATACGCTATACGTTATACGTTATACGTTATACGTTATACGTTATACGTTATACGTAATACGTTATACGTTAGAGGTTACACGTTATATGTTATACGTTATACGTTATACGTTATACGTTATACGTTATACGTTATACGTTATACGTTATACGTTATACGTTATACGTTATACGTTATACGTTATACGTTATACGTTATACGTTATACGTTATACGTTATACGTTATACGTTATACGTTATACGTTATACGTTATACGTTATACGTTATACGTTATACGTTATACGTTATACGTTATACGTTATACGTTATAGGTCATACCTTATTCGTGATACGTCATACGTTATACGTTATACGTTCTACGTTATACGTTATACGTTATACGTTATACGTTATACGTTATACGTTATACGTTATACGTTATACGTTATACGTTATACGTTATACGTTATACGTTATACGTTATACGTTATACGTTATACGTTATACGTTATACGTTATACGTAATACGTTATACGTCATACGTTATAGGTCATACCTTATTCCTGATACGTCATACGTTATACGTTATACGTTATACGTTATACGTTATACGTTATACGTTATACGTTATACGTTATACGTTATACGTTATACGTTATACGTTATACGTTATACGTTATACGTTATACGTTATACGTTATACGTTATACGTTATACGTTATACGTTATACGTTATACGTTATACGTTATACGTTATACGTTATACGTTATACGTTATACGTTATACGTTATACGTTATACGTTATACGTTATACGTTATACGTTATACGTTATACGTTATACGTTATACGTTATACGTTATACGTTATACGTTATACGTTATACGTTATACGTTATACGTTATACGTTATACGATATACGTTATACGTTATACGTTATACGTTATATGTTACACGTTATACGTTACACGTTATAGGTTATACGTAATACGTTGTACGTTATACGTTATACGTTATACGTTATACGATATACGTTATACGTTATACGTTATACGTTATACGTAATACGTTATACGTTATACGTCATACGTTATACGTTATACGATATAAGTTATACGTTATACGTTATACGTTATACGTTATACGTTATACGTTATACGTCATACGCTATACGTTATACGTCATACGTTATACGCTATACGTTATACGTTATAGGTCATACCTTATTCGTGATACGTCATACGTTATACGTTATACGTTATACGTTATACGTTATACGTTATACGTCATACGCAATACGTTATACTTTAGAGGTCGTTCCTTATACGTGATACGTCATACGTTATACGTTATACGTTATACGTTATACGTTATACGTTATACGTTATACGTTATACGTTATACGTCATACGTTATACCTTAGACGTTACGGGTTATACGTTATACGTTATACGTTATACGTTATACGTTATACGTTATACGTTATACAATATACGTTATACGTCATTCGTTATACGTTAGATGTTACACAATATAGGTTATACGTTATACGTTATACGTTATACGTTATACGTTATACGTTATACGTTATACGTTATACGTTATACGTTATACGTTATACGTTATACGTTATACGTTATACGTTATACGTTATACGTTATACGTTATACGTTATACGTTATACGTTATACGTTATAGAATATACGTTATAGGTTATACGTTATACGTTATACGTTATAAGTTATACGTTATACGTTATACGTTATACATTATACGTTATACGTTATACGTTATACGTTATACGTTATAGAATATACGTTATACGTTATACGTTATACGTCATTCGTTATACGTTAGACGTTACACAATATAGGTTATACGTTATACGTTATACGTTATACGTTATACGTTATACGTTATACGTTATACGTTATACGTTATACGTTATACGTTATACGTTATAGAATATACGTTATAGGTTATACGTTATACGTTATACGTTATAAGTTATACGTTATACGTTATACGTTATACATTATACGTTATACGTTATACGTTATACGTTATACGTTATAGAATATACGTTCTACGTTATACGTTATACGTTATACGTTACACGTTATACGTTATACGTTATACGTTATACGTTCTACGTTCTACGTTATACGCTATACGTTATACGTTATACGTTATACGTTATACGTTATACGTTATACGTTATACGTTATACGTTATACGTTATACGTTATACGTTATACGTTATACGTTATACGTTATACGTTATACGTTATACGTTATACGTTATACGTTATACGTTATACGTTATACGTTATACGTTATACGTTATACGTTATACGTTATACGTTATACGTTATACGTTATACGTTATACGTTATACGTTATACGTTATACGTTATACGTTATACGTTATACGTTATACGTTATACGTTATACGTTATACGTAATACGTTATACGTTAGAGGTCGTTCCTTATAGGTGATACGTCATACGTTATACGTTATACGTTATACGTTATACGTTATACGTTATACGTTATACGTTATACGTTATAGAATATACGTTCTACGTTATACGTTATACGTTATACGTTATAGGTTATACGTTATACGTTATACGTTATACGTTATACGTTATACGTTATACGTTATACGTTATACGTTATACATTATACGTTATACGTCTATCGTTATACGTTAGACGTTACACAATATAGGTTATACGTGATACGTTATACGTTACACGTTACACGTTATACGTTATACGTTATACGTTATACGTTATACGTTATACGTTATACGTTATACGTTATACGTTATACGTTATACGTTATACGTTATACGTTATACGTTATACGTTATACGTCAATCGTTATGCGTTAGACGTTACACAATATAGGTTATACGTTATACGTTATACGTTATACGTTATACGTTATACGTTATACGTTATACGTTATACGTTATACGTTATACGTTATACGTTATACGTTATACGTTATACGCTATACGTTATACGTTATACGTTATACGTTATACGTTATACGTTATACGTTATACGTCATACATTATACGTTAGACATTACACGTTATACGTTATACGTTATACGTTATACGTTATACGTTATACGTTATACGTAATACGTTATACGTTAGAGGTCGTTCCTTATAGGTGATACGTCATACGTTATACGTTATACGTTATACGTTATACGTTATACGTTATACGTTATACGTTATACGTTATACGTTATACGTTATACGTTATACGATATACGTTCTACGTTATACGTTATACGTTATACGTTATAGGTTATACGTTATACGTTATACGTTATACGTTATACGTTATACGTTATACGTTATACGTTATACGTTATACATTATACGTTATACGTCTATCGTTATACGTTAGACGTTACACAATATAGGTTATACGTGATACGTTATACGTTACACGTTACACGTTATACGTTATACGTTATACGTTATACGTTATACGTTATACGTTATACGTTATACGTTATACGTTATACGTTATACGTTATACGTTATACGTTATACGTCAATCGTTATGCGTTAGACGTTACACAATATAGGTTATACGTTATACGTTATACGTTATACGTTATACGTTATACGTTATACGTTATACGTTATACGTTATACGTTATACGTTATACGTTATACGTTATACGTTATACGCTATACGTTATACGTTATACGTTATACGTTATACGTTATACGTTATACGTTATACGTCATACATTATACGTTAGACATTACACGTTATACGTTATACGTTATACGTTATACGTTATACGTCATACGTTATACGTTATACGTTATACGTTATACGTCATACGTTATACGTTATACGTTATACGTTATACGTTATACGTTATACGTTATACGTTATACGTTATACGTTATACGTTATACGTTATACGTTATACGTTATACGTTATACGTTATACGTTATACGTTATACGTTATACGTTATACGTTATACGTTATACGTTATACGTTATACGTTATACGTTATACGTTATACGTTATACGTTATACGTTATACGTTATACGTTATACGTTATACGTTGTACGTTATACGTTGTACGTTATACGTTATACGTTATACGTTATACGTTATACGTTATACGTTATACGTTATACGTTATACGTTATACGTTATACGTTATACGTTATACGTTATACGTTATACGTTATACGTTATACGTTATACGTTATACGTTATACGTTATACGTTATACGTTATACGTTATACGTTATACGTTATACGTTATACGTTATACGTTATACGTAATACGTTATACGTTAGAGGTCGTTCCTTATAGGTGATACGTCATACGTTATACGTTATACGTTATACGTTATACGTTATACGTTATACGTTATACGTTATACGTTATACGTTATACGTTATACGTTATACGTTATACGATATACGTTCTACGTTATACGTTATACGTTATACGTTATACGTTATACGTTATACGTTATACGTTATACGTTATACGTTATACGTTATACGTTATACGTTATACGTTATACGTTATACGTTATACGTTATACGTTATACGTTATACGTTATACGTTATACGTTATACGTTATACGTTATACGTTATACGTTATACGTTATACGTTATACGTTATACGTTATACGTTATACGTTATACGTTATACGTTATACGTTATACGTTATACGTTATACGTTATACGTTATACGTTATACGTTATACGTTATACGTTATACGTTATACGTTATACGTTATACGTTATACGTTATACGTTATACGTTATACGTTATACGTTATACGTTATACGTTATACGTTATACGTTATACGTTATACGTTATACGTTATACGTTATACGTAATACGTTATACGTTAGAGGTCGTTCCTTATAGGTGATACGTCATACGTTATACGTTATACGTTATACGTTATACGTTATACGTTATACGTTATACGTTATACGTTATACGTTATACGTTATACGTTATACGTTATACGTTATACGTTATACGTTATACGATATACGTTCTACGTTATACGTTATACGTTATACGTTATACGTTATACGTTATACGTTATACGTTATACGTTATACGTTATACGTTATACGTTATACGTTATACGTTATACGTTATACGTTATACATTATACGTTAGACGTTACACAATATAGGTTATACGTGATACGTTATACGTTACACGTTACACGTTATACGTTATACGTTATACGTTATACGTTATACGTTATACGTTATACGTTATACGTTATACGTTATACGTTATACGTTATACGTTATACGTTATACGTTATACGTTATACGTTATACGTTATACGTTATACGTTATACGTTATACGTTATACCTTATACGTTATACGTTATACGTTATGCGTCATACGTTATACGTTATACGTTATACGTTATACGTTATACGTTATACCTTATACGTTATACGTTATACGTTATGCGTCATACGTTATACGTTATACGTTATACGTTATAGGTCATACCTTATTCCTGATACGTCATACGTTATACGTTATACGTTCTACGTTATACGTTATACGTTATACGTTATAGGTCATACCTTATTCGTGATACGTCATACGTTATACGTTATACATTCTACGTTATACGTTATACGTTATACGTTATACGCTATACGTTATACGTTATACGTTATACGTTATACGTCTATCGTTATACGTTAGACGTTACACAATATAGGGTATACGTGATACGTTATACGTTATACGTTATACGTTATACGTTATACGTTATACGTTATACGTTATACGTTATACGTTATACGTTATACGTTATACGTTATACGTTATACGTTATACGTTATACGTTATACGTTATACGTTATACGTTATACGTTATACGTTATACGTTATACGTTATACATTATACGTTATATTATACGTCATTCGTTAAACGTTAGACGTTACACAATATAGGTTATACGTGATGCGTTATACGTTATACGTTATACGTTATACGTTATACGTTATACGTTATACGTTATACGTTATACGTTATACGTTATACGTTATACGTTATACGTTATACGTTATACGCTATACGTTATACCTTATACGCTATATCGTTTATACGTTATACGTTATACGTTATACGTCATACGTTATACGTTATACGTTAGACGTTATAAGTTATACGTTATACGTTATACGTTATACGTCATACGTTATACGTTATGCGTTATACGTTATAGGTCATACCTTATTCCTGATACGTCATACGTTATACGTTATACGTTATACGTTATACGTTATACGTTATACGTTATACGTTATACAATATACGTTATACGTCATTCGTTATACGTTAGATGTTACACAATATAGGTTATACGTTATACGTTATACGTTATACGTTATACGTTATACGTTATACGTTATACGTTATACGTTATACGTTATACGTTATACGTTATACGTTATACGTTATACGTTATACGTTATACGTTATACGTTATACGTTATACGTTATAGAATATACGTTATAGGTTATACGTTATACGTTATACGTTATAAGTTATACGTTATACGTTATACGTTATGCATTATACGTTATACGTTATACGTTATACGTTATACGTTATAGAATATACGTTATACGTTATACGTTATACGTCATTCGTTATACGTTAGACGTTACACAATATAGGTTATACGTTATACGTTATACGTTATACGTTATACGTTATACGTTATACGTTATACGTTATACGTTATACGTTATACGTTATACGTTATAGAATATACGTTATAGGTTATACGTTATACGTTATACGTTATAAGTTATACGTTATACGTTATACGTTATACATTATACGTTATACGTTATACGTTATACGTTATACGTTATAGAATAAACGTTCTACGTTATACGTTATACGTTATACGTTACACGTTATACGTTATACGTTATACGTTCTACGTTCTACGTTCTACGTTATACGCTATACGTTATACGTTATACGTTATACGTTATACGTTATACGTTATACGTTATACGTTATACGTTATACGTTATACGTTATACGTTATATGTTATACGTTATACGTTATACGTTATACGTTATACGTTATACGTTATACGTTATACGTTATACGTTATACGTTATACGTTATACGTTATACGTTATACGTTATACGTTATACGTTATACAATATACGTTATACGTCATTCGTTATACGTTAGATGTTACACAATATAGGTTATACGTTATACGTTATACGTTATACGTTATACGTTATACGTTATACGTTATACGTTATACGTTATACGTAATACGTTATACGTTATACATTATACGTTATACGTCTATCGTTATACGTTAGACGTTACACAATATAGGTTATACGTGATACGTTATACGTTATACGTTATACGTTCTACGTTCTACGTTCTACGTTATACGCTATACGTTATACGTTATACGTTATACGTTATACGTTATACGTTATACGTTATACGTTATACGTTATACGTTATACGTTATACGTTATATGTTATACGTTATACGTTATACGTTATACGTTATACGTTATACGTTATACGTTATACGTTATACGTTATACGTTATACGTTATACGTTATACGTTATACGTTATACGTTATACGTTATACAATATACGTTATACGTCATTCGTTATACGTTAGATGTTACACAATATAGGTTATACGTTATACGTTATACGTTATACGTTATACGTTATACGTTATACGTTATACGTTATACGTTATACGTTATACGTTATACGTTATACGTTATAGAATATACGTTATAGGTTATACGTTATACGTTATACGTTATACGTTATAAGTTATACGTTATACGTTATACGTTATACATTATACGTTATACGTTATACGTTATACGTTATACGTTATAGAATATACGTTATACGTTATACGTTATACGTCATTCGTTATACGTTAGACGTTACACAATATAGGTTATACGTTATACGTTATACGTTATACGTTATACGTTATACGTTATACGTTATACGTTATACGTTATACGTTATACGTTATAGAATATACGTTATAGGTTATACGTTATACGTTATACGTTATAAGTTATACGTTATACGTTATACGTTATACGTTATACATTATACGTTATACGTTATACGTTATACGTTATACGTTATAGAATATACGTTCTACGTTATACGTTATACGTTATACGTTACACGTTATACGTTATACGTTATACGTTATACGTTCTACGTTCTACGTTATACGCTATACGTTATACGTTATACGTTATACGTTATACGTTATACGTTATACGTTATACGTTATACGTTATACGTTATACGTTATACGTTATACGTTATACGCTATACGTTATACGTTATACGTTATACGTTATACGTTATACGTTATACGTTATACGTTATACGTTATACGTTATACGTTATACGTTATACGTTATACGTTATACGTTATATGTTATACGTTATACGTTATACGTTATACGTTATACGTTATACGTTATACGTTATACGTTATACGTAATACGTTATACGTTAGAGGTCGTTCCTTATAGGTGATACGTCATACGTTATACGTTATACGTTATACGTTATACGTTATACGTTATACGTTATACGTTATACGTTATACGTTATACGTTATACGTTATACGTTATACGATATACGTTCTACGTTATACGTTATACGTTATACGTTATACGTTATACGTTATACGTTATACGTTATACGTTATACGTTATACGTTATACGTTATACGTTATACGTTATACGTTATACGTTATACGTTATACGTTATACGTTATACGTTATACGTTATACGTTATACGTTATACGTTATACGTTATACGTTATACGTTATACGTTATACGTTATACGTTATACGTTATACGTTATACGTTATACGTTATACGTTATACGTTATACGTTATACGTTATACGTTATACGTTATACGTTATACGTTATACGTTATACGTTATACGTTATACGTTATACGTTATACGTTATACGTTATACGTTATACGTTATACGTAATACGTTATACGTTAGAGGTCGTTCCTTATAGGTGATACGTCATACGTTATACGTTATACGTTATACGTTATACGTTATACGTTATACGTTATACGTTATACGTTATACGTTATACGTTATACGTTATACGTTATACGTTATACGTTATACGATATACGTTCTACGTTATACGTTATACGTTATACGTTATACGTTATACGTTATACGTTATACGTTATACGTTATACGTTATACGTTATACGTTATACGTTATACGTTATACGTTATACGTTATACATTATACGTTATACGTCTATCGTTATACGTTAGACGTTACACAATATAGGTTATACGTGATACGTTATACGTTACACGTTACACGTTATACGTTATACGTTATACGTTATAAGTTATACGTTATACGTTATACGTTATACGTTATACGTTATACGTTATACGTTATACGTCAATCGTTATACGTTAGACGTTACACAATATAGGTTATACGTTATACGTTATACGTTATACGTTATACGTTATACGTTATACGTTATACGTTATACGTTATACGTTATACGTTATACGTTATACGTTATACGTTATACGTTATACGCTATACGTTATACGTTATACGTTATACGTTATACGTTATACGTTATACGTTATACGTCATACATTATACGTTAGACGTTACACGTTATACGTTATACGTTATACGTTATACGTTATACGTTATACGTTATACGTTATACGTTATACGTTATACGTTATACGTTATACGTTATACGTTATACGTTATACAATATACGTTATACGTCATTCGTTATACGTTAGATGTTACACAATATAGGTTATACGTTATACGTTATACGTTATACGTTATACGTTATACGTTATACGTTATACGTTATACGTTATACGTTATACGTTATACGTAATACGTTATACGTTATACATTATACGTTATACGTCTATCGTTATACGTTAGACGTTACACAATATAGGTTATACGTGATACGTTATATGTTATACGTTATACGTTATACGTTATACGTTATACGTTATTCGTTATACGTTATACGTTATACATTATACGTTATACGTCATTCGTTATACGTTATACGTTATACGTTATACGTTATACGTTATACGTTATACGTTATACGTTATACGTTATACGTTATACGTTATACGTTATACGTTATACGTTATACGTTATACGTTATACGTTATACGTTATACGTTATACGTTATACGTTATACGTTATACGTTATACGTAATACGTTATACGTTAGAGGTCGTTCCTTATAGGTGATACGTCATACGTTATACGTTATACGTTATACGTTATACGTTATACGTTATACGTTATACGTTATACGTTATACGTTATACGTTATACGTTATACGTTATACGATATACGTTCTACGTTATACGTTATACGTTATACGTTATACGTTATACGTTATACGTTATACGTTATACGTTATACGTTATACGTTATACGTTATACGTTATACGTTATACGTTATACGTTATACGTTATACGTTATACGTTATACGTTATACGTTATACGTTATACGTTATACGTTATACGTTATACGTTATACGTCTATCGTTATACGTTAGACGTTACACAATATAGGTTATACGTGATACGTTATACGTTACACGTTATACGTTATACGTTATACGTTATACGTTCTACGTTCTACGTTATACGCTATACGTTATACGTTATACGTTATACGTTATACGTTATACGTTATACGTTATACGTTATACGTTATACGTTATACGTTATACGTTATACGTTATACGTTATACGTTATACGTTATACGTTATACGTTATACGTTATACGTTATACGTTATACGTTATACGTTATACGTTATACGTTATATGTTATACGTTATACGTTATACGTTATATGTTATACGTTATACGTTATACGTTATACGTTATACGTTATACGTTATACGTTATACGTTATACGTAATACGTTATACGTTATAGGTCGTTCCTTATAGGTGATACGTCATACGTTATACGTTATACGTTATACGTTATACGTTATACGTTATACGTTATACGTTATACGTTATACGTTATACGTTATACGTTATACGTTATACGATATACGTTCTACGTTATACGTTATACGTTATACGTTATACGTTATACGTTATACGTTATACGTTATACGTTATACGTTATACGTTATACGTTATACGTTATACGTTATACGTTATACGTTATACGTTATACGTTATACGTTATACGTTATACGTTATACGTTATACGTTATACGTTATACGTTATACGTTATACGTTATACGTTATACGTTATACGTTATACGTTATACGTTATACGTTATACGTTATACGTTATACGTTATACGTTATACGTTATACGTTATACGTTATACGTTATACGTTATACGTTATACGTTATACGTTATACGTTATACGTTATACGTTATACGTTATACGTTATACGTTATACGTTATACGTTATACGTTATACGTAATACGTTATACGTTAGAGGTCGTTCCTTATAGGTGATACGTCATACGTTATACGTTATACGTTATACGTTATACGTTATACGTTATACGTTATACGTTATACGTTATACGTTATACGTTATACGTTATACGTTATACGTTATACGTTATACGATATACGTTCTACGTTATACGTTATACGTTATACGTTATACGTTATACGTTATACGTTATACGTTATACGTTATACGTTATACGTTATACGTTATACGTTATACGTTATACGTTATACGTTATACGTTATACATTATACGTTATACGTCTATCGTTATACGTTAGACGTTACACAATATAGGTTATACGTGATACGTTATACGTTACACGTTACACGTTATACGTTATACGTTATACGTTATACGTTATACGTTATACGTTATACGTTATACGTTATACGTTATACGTTATACGTTATACGTCAATCGTTATACGTTAGACGTTACACAATATAGGTTATACGTTATACGTTATACGTTATACGTTATACGTTATACGTTATACGTTATACGTTATACGTTATACGTTATACGTTATACGTTATACGTTATACGTTATACGCTATACGTTATACGTTATACGTTATACGTTATACGTTATACGTTATACGTTATACGTCATACATTATACGTTAGACGTTACACGTTATACGTTATACGTTATACGTTATACGTTATACGTTATACGTTATACGTTATACGTTATACGTTATACGTTATACGTTATACGTTATACGTTATACAATATACGTTATACGTCATTCGTTATACGTTAGATGTTACACAATATAGGTTATACGTTATACGTTATACGTTATACGTTATACGTTATACGTTATACGTTATACGTTATACGTTATACGTAATACGTTATACGTTATACATTATACGTTATACGTCTATCGTTATACGTTAGACGTTACACAATATAGGTTATACGTGATACGTTATATGTTATACGTTATACGTTATACGTTATACGTTATACGTTATACGTTATACGTTATACGTTATACATTATACGTTATACGTCATTCGTTATACGTTAGACGTTACACAATATAGGTTGTACGTGATACGTTATACGTTATATGTTATACGTTATACGTTATACGTTATACGTTATACGTTATACGTTATACGTTATACGTTATACGTTATACGTTATACGTTATACGCTATACGTTATACGTTATACGTTATACGTTATACGTTATACGTTTGACGTCATACGTTATACGTTATATTATTCGTTAGACGTTATAAGTTATACGTTATACGTTATACGTCATACGTTATACGTTATGCGTCATACGTTATACGTTATACGTTATACGTTATAGGTCATACCTTATTCGTGATACATCATACCTTATACGTTATACGTTCTACGTTATACGTTATACGTTATACGTTATAGGTCATACCTTATTCGTGATACGTCATACGTTATACGTTATACGTTCTACGTTATACGTTATACGTTATACGTTATACGTTACACGTTATACGTTATATGTTATACGTTATACGTTCTACGTTCTACGTTATACGCTATACGTTATACGTTATACGTTATACGTTATACGTTATACGTTATACGTTATACGTTATACGTTATACGTTATACGTTATACGTTATACGTTATACGTTATACGTTATACGTTATACGTTATACGTTATACGTTATACGTTATACGTTATACGTTATACGTTATACGTTATACGTTATACGTTATACGTTATACCTTATACGTTATACGTTATACGTTATGCGTCATACGTTATACGTTATACGTTATACGTTATACGTTATACGTTATACCTTATACGTTATACGTTATACGTTATGCGTCATACGTTATACGTTATACGTTATACGTTATAGGTCATACCTTATTCCTGATACGTCATACGTTATACGTTATACGTTCTACGTTATACGTTATACGTTATACGTTATAGGTCATACCTTATTCGTGATACGTCATACGTTATACGTTATACATTCTACGTTATACGTTATACGTTATACGTTATACGCTATACGTTATACGTTATACGTTATACGTTATACGTCTATCGTTATACGTTAGACGTTACACAATATAGGGAATACGTGATACGTTATACGTTATACGTTATACGTTATACGTTATACGTTATACGTTATACGTTATACGTTATACGTTATACGTTATACGTTATACGTTATACGTTATACGTTATACGTTATACGTTATACGTTATACGTTATACGTTATACGTTATACGTTATACGTTATACGTTATACGTTATACGTTATACGTTATACGTTATACGTTATACGTTATACGTTATACGTAATACGTTATACGTTATACATTATACGTTATACGTCTATCGTTATACGTTAGACGTTACACAATATAGGTTATACGTGATACGTTATATGTTATACGTTATACGTTATACGTTATACGTTATACGTTATACGTTATACGTTATACGTTATACGTTATACATTATACGTTATACGTCATTCGTTATACGTTAGACGTTACACAATATAGGTTGTACGTGATACGTTATACGTTATATGTTATACGTTATACGTTATACGTTATACGTTATACGTTATACGTTATACGTTATACGTTATACGTTATACGTTATACGTTATACGTTATACGTTATACGCTATACGTTATACGTTATACGTTATACGTTATACGTTATACGTTTGACGTCATACGTTATACGTTATATAATACGTTAGACGTTATAAGTTATACGTTATACGTTATACGTCATACGTTATACGTTATGCGTCATACGTTATACGTTATACGTTATACGTTATAGGTCATACCTTATTCGTGATACGTCATACCTTATACGTTATACGTTCTACGTTATACGTTATACGTTATACGTTATAGGTCATACCTTATTCGTGATACGTCATACGTTATACGTTATACGTTCTACGTTATACGTTATACGTTATACGTTACACGTTATACGTTATATGTTATACGTTATACGTTCTACGTTCTACGTTATACGCTATACGTTATACGTTATACGTTATACGTTATACGTTATACGTTATACGTTATACGTTATACGTTATACGTTATACGTTATACGTTATACGTTATACGTTATACGTTATACGTTATACGTTATACGTTATACGTTATACGTTATACGTTATACGTTATACGTTATACGTTATACGTTATACGTTATACGTTATACGTTATACGTTATACGTTATACGTTATACGTTATACGTTATACGTTATACGTTATACGTTATACGTTATACGTTATACGTTATACGTTATACGTTATACGTTATACGTTATACGTAATACGTTATACGTTAGAGGTCGTTCCTTATAGGTGATACGTCATACGTTATACGTTATACGTTATACGTTATACGTTATACGTTATACGTTATACGTTATACGTTATACGTTATACGTTATACGTTATACGTTATACGTCATACGTTATACGTTATACGTTATACGTTGTACGTTATACGTTATACGTTATACGTTATACGTTATACGTTATACGTTATACGTTATACATTATACGTTATACGTTATACGTTATACGTTATAGGTCATACCTTATTCGTGATACGTCATACGTTATACGTTATACGTTATACGTTCTACGTTATACGTTATACGTTATACGTTACACGTTATACGTTCTACGTACTACGTTCTACGTTCTACGTTCTACGTTCTACGTTCTACGTTCTACGTTCTACGTTCTACGTTCTACGTTATACGTTATACGTTATACGTTATACGTTATACGTTATACGTTATACGTTATACGTTATACGTTATACGTTATACGTTATACGTTATACGTTATACGTTATACGTTATACGTTATACGTTATACGTTATACGTTATACGTTATACGTTATACGTTATACGTTATACGTTATACGTTATATGTTACACGTTATACGTTATACGTTACACGTTCTACGTTCTACGTTATACGTTACACGTTATACGTTATACGTTATACGTTATGCGTTATACGTTATGCGTTATACGTTATACGTTATACGTTATACGTTATACGTTATACGTTATACGTTATACGTTATACGTTATACGTTATACGTTATACGTTATACGTTATACGTTATACGTTATACGTCATACGTTATACGTTATACGTTATACGTTGTACGTTATACGTTATACGTTATACGTTATACGTTATACGTTATACGTTATACGTTATACATTATACGTTATACGTTATACGTTATACGTTATAGGTCATACCTTATTCGTGATACGTCATACGTTATACGTTATACGTTATACGTTCTACGTTATACGTTATACGTTATACGTTACACGTTATACGTTCTACGTACTACGTTCTACGTTCTACGTTCTACGTTCTACGTTCTACGTTCTACGTTCTACGTTCTACGTTCTACGTTATACGTTATACGTTATACGTTATACGTTATACGTTATACGTTATACGTTATACGTTATACGTTATACGTTATACGTTATACGTTATACGTTATACGTTATACGTTATACGTTATACGTTATACGTTATACGTTATACGTTATACGTTATACGTTATACGTTATACGTTATATGTTATACGTTATACGTTATACGTTATACGTTATACGTTATACGTTATACGTTATACGTTATATGTTACACGTTATACGTTATACGTTATACGTTATACGTTATACAATATACGTTATACGTCATTCGTTATACGTTAGATGTTACACAATATAGGTTATACGTTATACGTTATACGTTATACGTTATACGTTATACGTTATACGATATACGTTCTACGTTATACGTTATACGTTATACGTTATACGTTATACGTTATACGTTATACGTTATACGTTATACGTTATACGTTATACGTTATACGTTATACGTCATAGAGTATACGTTATAGGTTATACGTTATACGTTATACGTTATAAGTTATACGTTATACGTTATACGTTATACATTATACGTTATACGTTATACGTTATACGTTATACGTTATAGAATATACGTTCTACGTTATACGTTATACGTTACACGTTATACGTTATACGTTATACGTTATACGTTCTACGTTCTACGTTATACGCTATACGTTATACGTTATACGTTATACGTTATACGTTATACGTTATACGTTATACGTTATACGTTATACGTTATACGTTATACGTTATACGTTATACGTTATTGGTTATACGTTATACGTTATACGTTATACGTAATACGTTATACGTTAGAGGTCGTTCCTTATAGGTGATACGTCATACGTTATACGTTATACGTTATACGTTATACGTTATACGTTATACGTTATACGTTATACGTTATACGTTATACGTTATACGTTATACGTTATACGTTATACGTTATACGATATACGTTCTACGTTATACGTTATACGTTATACGTTATACGTTATACGTTATACGTTATACGTTATACGTTATACGTTATACGTTATACGTTATACGTTATACGTTATACATTATACGTTATACGTCTATCGTTATACGTTAGACGTTACACAATATAGGTTATACGTGATACGTTACACGTTACACGTTACACGTTATACGTTATACGTTATACGTTATACGTTATACGTTATACGTTATACGTTATACGTTATACGTTATACGTTATACGTTATACGTTATACGTCAATCGTTATACGTTAGACGTTACACAATATAGGTTATACGTTATACGTTATACGTTATACGTTATACGTTATACGTTATACGTTATACGTTATACGTTATACGTTATACGTTATACGTTATACGTTATACGTTATACGTTATACGCTATACGTTATACGTTATACGTTATACGTTATATGTTATACGTTATACGTTATACGTCATACATTATACGTTAGACGTTACACGTTATACGTTATACGTTATACGTTATACGTTATACGTTATACGTTATACGTTATACGTTATACGTTATACGTTATACGTTATACGTTATGCAATATACGTTATACGTCATTCGTTATACGTTAGATGTTACACAATATAGGTTATACGTTATACGTTATACGTTATACGTTATACGTTATACGTTATACGTTATACGTTATACGTAATACGTTATACGTTATACATTATACGTTATACGTCTATCGTTATTCGTTAGACGTTACACAATATAGGTTATACGTGATACGTTATATGTTATACGTTATACGTTATACGTTATACGTTATACGTTATACGTTATACGTTATACGTTATACGTTATACGTTATACGTTATACGTTATACGTTATACGTTATACGTTATACGTTATACGTTATACGTTATACGTTATACGTTATACGTTATAGGTCATACCTTATTCGTGATACGTCATACCTTATACGTTATACGTTCTACGTTATACGTTATACGTTATACGTTATACGTTATACGATATAAGTTATACGTTATACGTTATACGTTATACGTTATACGTTATACGTTATACGCTATACGTTATACGTTATAGAATATACGTTATAGGTTATACGTTATACGTTATACGTTATACGTTATAAGTTATACGTTATACGTTATACGTTATACGTTATACGTTAGACGTTACACGTTATATGTTATACGTTATACGTTATACGTTATACGTTATACGTTATACGTTATACGTTATACGTTATACGTTATACGTTATACGTTATACGTTATACGTTATACGTTATACGTTATACGTTATACGTTATACGTTATACGTTATACGTTATACGTTATACGTTATACGTTATACGTTATACGTTATACGTTATACGTCATACGTTATACGTTATACGTTATACGTTATAGGTCATACCTTATTCGTGATACGTCATATGTTATACGTTATACGTTCTACGTTATACGTTATACGTTATATGTTACACGTTATACGTTATACGTTCCACGTTCTACGTTCTACGTTATACGTTACACGTTATACGTTATACGTTATACGTTATGCGTTATACGTTATGCGTTATACGTTATACGTTATACGTTATACGTTATACGTTATACGTTATACGTTATACGTTATACGTTATACG
Source organism: Ptiloglossa arizonensis (assembly GCF_051014685.1). NCBI lineage: Eukaryota > Metazoa > Arthropoda > Insecta > Hymenoptera > Colletidae > Ptiloglossa > Ptiloglossa arizonensis. The sequence goes on from NW_027479367.1 coordinate 77,539, forward strand.
TTATACGTTATACGTTATACGTTATACGTCATACGTTATACGTTATACGTTATACGTTATACGTTATACGTTATACGTTATACGTTATACGTTATACGTTATACGTTATACGTTATACGTTATTCGTTATACGTTATACGTTATACCTTATACGTTATACGTTATACGTTATGCGTCATACGTTATACGTTATATGTTATACGTTATAGGTCATACCTTATTCCTGATACGTCATACGTTATACGTTATACGTTCTACGTTATACGTTATACGTTATACGTTATAGGTCATACCTTATTCGTGATACGTCATACGTTATACGTTATACGTTATACGTTATACGTTATACGTCATACTTTATACGTTAGACGTTACGGGTTATACGTTATACGTTATACGTTATACGTTATACGTTATACGTTATAGGTTATACGTTATACGTTATACGTTATACGTTATACAATATACGTTATACGTCATTCGTTATACGTTAGATGTTACACAATATAGGTTATACGTTATACGTTATACAATATACGTTATACGTCATTCGTTATACGTTAGATGTTACACAATATAGGTTATACGTTATACGTTATACGTTATACGTTATACGTTATACGTTATACGTTATACGTTATACGTTATACGTTATACGTTATACGTTATACGTTATACGTTATAGAATATACGTTATAGGTTATACGTTATACGTTATACGTTATACGTTATAAGTTATACGTTATACGTTATACGTTATACATTATACGTTATACGTTATACGTTATACGTTATACGTTATAGAATATACGTTATACGTTATACGTTATAGAATATACGTTATACGTTATACGTTATACGTCATTCGTTATACGTTAGACGTTACACAATATAGGTTATACGTTATACGTTATACGTTATACGTTATACGTTATACGTTATACGTTATACATTATACGTTATACGTTATACGTTATACGTTATACGTTATAGAATATACGTTATAGGTTATACGTTATACGTTATACGTTATACGTTACACGTTATACGTTGTACGTTATACGTTATACGTTACACGTTATACATTATACGTTATACGTTATACGTTATACGTTATACGTTATACGTTATAGAATATACGTTATAGGTTATACGTTATACGTTATACGTTATACGTTATAAGTTATACGTTATACGTTATACGTTATACGTTATACGTTATACGTTATACGTTATACGTTATACGTTGTACGTTATACGTTATACGTTACACGTTATACATTATACGTTATACGTTATACGTTATACGTTATACGTTATAGAATATACGTTATAGGTTATACGTTATACGTTATACGTTATACGTTATAAGTTATACGTTATACGTTATACGTTATACGTTATACGTTATACGTTATACGTTATACTATATACGTTATACGTTATACGCTATACGTTATACGTTATACGTTATACGTTATACGTTATACGTAATACGTTATACGTTAGACGTTACACGTTATAAGTTATACGTTCTACGTTATACGTTATACGTTATACGTTATACGTTATACGTTATACGTTATACGTTATACGTTATACGTTATACGTTATACGTTATACGTTATACGTTATACGTTATACGTTATACGTTATACGTTATACGTTATACGTTATACGTTATACGTTATACGTTATACGTTATACGTCATACGTTATACGTTATACGTTATAGGTCATACCTTATTCGTGATACGTCATACGTTATACGTTATACGTTATAGGTCATACCTTATTCGTGATACGTCATACGTTATACGTTATACGTTCTACGTTATACGTCATACGTTATACGTTACACGTTATGCGTTATACGTTATACGTTATACGTTCTACGTTCTACGTTATACGTTATACGTTATACGTTATACGTTATACGTTATACGTTATACGTTATACGTTATACGTTATACGTTATACGTTATACGTTATACGTTATACGTTATACGTTATACGTTATACGTTATACGTTACACGTTATACGTTACACGTTATACGTTACACGTTATACGTTATACGTTATACGTTATACGTTATACGTTATACGTTATACGTTATACGTTATACGTTATACGTTATACGTTATACGTTATACGTTATACGTTATACGTTATACGTTATACGTTATACGTTATACGTTATACGTTATACGTTATACGTTATACGTTATACGTTATACGTTATACGTTATACGTTATACGTTATACGTCATACGTTATACGTTATACGTTATACGTCATACGTTATACGTTATACGTTATACGTTATACGTTATACGTTATAGAATATACGTTATACGTTATACGTTATACGTCATTCGTTATACGTTATACGTCATTCGTTATACGTTAGACGTTACACAATATAGGTTATACGTTATACGTTATACGTTATACGTTATACGTTATACGTTATACGTTATACGTTATACGTTATACATTATACGTTATACGTTATACGTTATACGTTATACGTTATAGAATATACGTTATAGGTTATACGTTATACGTTATACGTTATACGTTATACGTTATACGTTATACGTTATACGTTATACGTTATACGTTATACGTTATACCTTATACGTTATACGTTATACGTTATGCGTCATACGTTATACGTTATATGTTATACGTTATAGGTCATACCTTATTCCTGATACGTCATACGTTATACGTTATACGTTCTACGTTATACGTTATACGTTATACGTTATAGGTCATACCTTATTCGTGATACGTCATACGTTATACGTTATACGTTATACGTTATACGTTATACGTCATACGTTATACGTTAGACGTTACGGGTTATACGTTATACGTTATACGTTATACGTTATACGTTATACGTTATACGTTATACGTTATACGTTATACGTTATACGTTATACAATATACGTTATACGTCATTCGTTATACGTTAGATGTTACACAATATAGGTTATACGTTATACGTTATACAATATACGTTATACGTCATTCGTTATACGTTAGATGTTACACAATATAGGTTATACGTTATACGTTATACGTTATACGTTATAGAATATACGTTATACGTTATACGTTATACGTCATTCGTTATACGTTAGACGTTACACAATATAGGTTATACGTTATACGTTATACGTTATACGTTATACGTTATACGTTATACATTATACGTTATACGTTATACGTTATACGTTATACGTTATAGAATATACGTTATAGGTTATACGTTATACGTTATACGTTATACGTTACACGTTATACGTTGTACGTTATACGTTATACGTTACACGTTATACATTATACGTTATACGTTATACGTTATACGTTATACGTTATACGTTATAGAATATACGTTATAGGTTATACGTTATACGTTATACGTTATACGTTATAAGTTATACGTTATACGTTATACGTTATACGTTATACGTTATACGTTATACGTTATACGTTATACGTTGTACGTTATACGTTATACGTTACACGTTATACATTATACGTTATACGTTATACGTTATACGTTATACGTTATAGAATATACGTTATAGGTTATACGTTATACGTTATACGTTATACGTTATAAGTTATACGTTATACGTTATACGTTATACGTTATACGTTATACTATATACGTTATACGTTATACGCTATACGTTATACGTTATACGTTATACGTTATACGTTATACGTAATACGTTATACGTTAGACGTTACACGTTATATGTTATACGTTATACGTTATACGTTATACGTTATACGTTATACGTTATACGTTATACGTTATACGTTATACGTTATACGTTATACGTTATACGTCATACGTTATACGTTATACGTTATAGGTCATACCTTATTCGTGATACGTCATACGTTATACGTTATACGTTATAGGTCATACCTTATTCGTGATACGTCATACGTTATACGTTATACGTTCTACGTTATACGTCATACGTTATACGTTACACGTTATGCGTTATACGTTATACGTTATACGTTCTTCGTTCTACGTTATACGTTATACGTTATACGTTATACGTTATACGTTATACGTTATACGTTATACGTTATACGTTATACGTTATACGTTATACGTTATACGTTATACGTTATACGTTATACGTTATACGTTATACGTTATACGTTATACGTTATACGTTATACGTTACACGTTATACGTTACACGTTATACGTTACACGTTATACGTTACACGTTATACGTTACACGTTATACGTTATACGTTATACGTTATACGTTATACGTTATACGTTATACGTTATACGTTATACGTTATACGTTATACGTTATACGTTATACGTTATACGTTATACGTTATACGTTATACGTTATACGTTATACGTTATACGTTATACGTTATACGTTATACGTTATACGTTATACGTCATACGTTATACGTTATACGTTATACGTCATACGTTATACGTTATACGTCATACGTTATACGTTACACGTTATGCGTTATACGTTATACGTTATACGTTCTTCGTTCTACGTTATACGTTATACGTTATACGTTATACGTTATACGTTATACGTTATACGTTATACGTTATACGTTATACGTTATACGTTATACGTTATACGTTATACGTTATACGTTATACGTTATACGTTATACGTTATACGTTATACGTTATACGTTATACGTTACACGTTATACGTTACACGTTATACGTTACACGTTATACGTTACACGTTATACGTTACACGTTATACGTTATACGTTATACGTTATACGTTATACGTTATACGTTATACGTTATACGTTATACGTTATACGTTATACGTTATACGTTATACGTTATACGTTATACGTTATACGTTATACGTTATACGTTATACGTTATACGTTATACGTTATACGTTATACGTTATACGTTATACGTCATACGTTATACGTTATACGTTATACGTCATACGTTATACGTTATACGTTATACGTTATACGTTATACGTTATAGAATATACGTTATACGTTATACGTTATACGTCATTCGTTATACGTTATACGTCATTCGTTATACGTTAGACGTTACACAATATAGGTTATACGTTATACGTTATACGTTATACGTTATACGTTATACGTTATACGTTATACATTATACGTTATACGTTATACGTTATACGTTATACGTTATAGAATATACGTTATAGGTTATACGTTATACGTTATACGTTATACGTTATACGTTATACGTTATACGTTATACGTTATACGTTATACGTTATACGTTATACCTTATACGTTATACGTTATACGTTATGCGTCATACGTTATACGTTATATGTTATACGTTATAGGTCATACCTTATTCCTGATACGTCATACGTTATACGTTATACGTTCTACGTTATACGTTATACGTTATACGTTATAGGTCATACCTTATTCGTGATACGTCATACGTTATACGTTATACGTTATACGTTATACGTTATACGTCATACGTTATACGTTAGACGTTACGGGTTATACGTTATACGTTATACGTTATACGTTATACGTTATACGTTATACGTTATACGTTATACGTTATACGTTATACAATATACGTTATACGTCATTCGTTATACGTTAGATGTTACACAATATAGGTTATACGTTATACGTTATACAATATACGTTATACGTCATTCGTTATACGTTAGATGTTACACAATATAGGTTATACGTTATACGTTATACGTTATACGTTATAGAATATACGTTATACGTTATACGTTATACGTCATTCGTTATACGTTAGACGTTACACAATATAGGTTATACGTTATACGTTATACGTTATACGTTATACGTTATACGTTATACATTATACGTTATACGTTATACGTTATACGTTATACGTTATAGAATATACGTTATAGGTTATACGTTATACGTTATACGTTATACGTTACACGTTATACGTTGTACGTTATACGTTATACGTTACACGTTATACATTATACGTTATACGTTATACGTTATACGTTATACGTTATACGTTATAGAATATACGTTATAGGTTATACGTTATACGTTATACGTTATACGTTATAAGTTATACGTTATACGTTATACGTTATACGTTATACGTTATACGTTATACGTTATACGTTATACGTTGTACGTTATACGTTATACGTTACACGTTATACATTATACGTTATACGTTATACGTTATACGTTATACGTTATAGAATATACGTTATAGGTTATACGTTATACGTTATACGTTATACGTTATAAGTTATACGTTATACGTTATACGTTATACGTTATACGTTATACTATATACGTTATACGTTATACGCTATACGTTATACGTTATACGTTATACGTTATACGTTATACGTAATACGTTATACGTTAGACGTTACACGTTATATGTTATACGTTATACGTTATACGTTATACGTTATACGTTATACGTTATACGTTATACGTTATACGTTATACGTTATACGTTATACGTTATACGTTATACGTTATACGTTATACGTTATACCTTATACGTTATACGTTATACGTTATGCGTCATACGTTATACGTTATATGTTATACGTTATAGGTCATACCTTATTCCTGATACGTCATACGTTATACGTTATACGTTCTACGTTATACGTTATACGTTATACGTTATAGGTCATACCTTATTCGTGATACGTCATACGATATACGTTATACGTTATACGTTATACGTTATACGTCATACGTTATACGTTAGACGTTACGGGTTATACGTTATACGTTATACGTTATACGTTATACGTTATACGTTATACGTTATACGTTATACGTTATACGTTATACGTTATACGTTATACGTTATACGTTATACGTTATACGTTATACGTTATACGTTATACGTTATACGTTATACGTTATACGTTATACGTTATACGTTATACGTCATACGTTATACGTTATACGTTATACGTCATACGTTATACGTTATACGTTATACGTTATACGTTATACGTTATAGAATATACGTTATACGTTATACGTTATACGTCATTCGTTATACGTTATACGTCATTCGTTATACGTTAGACGTTACACAATATAGGTTATACGTTATACGTTATACGTTATACGTTATACGTTATACGTTATACGTTATACATTATACGTTATACGTTATACGTTATACGTTATACGTTATAGAATATACGTTATAGGTTATACGTTATACGTTATACGTTATACGTTATACGTTATACGTTATACGTTATACGTTATACGTTATACGTTATACGTTATACCTTATACGTTATACGTTATACGTTATGCGTCATACGTTATACGTTATATGTTATACGTTATAGGTCATACCTTATTCCTGATACGTCATACGTTATACGTTATACGTTCTACGTTATACGTTATACGTTATACGTTATAGGTCATACCTTATTCGTGATACGTCATACGTTATACGTTATACGTTATACGTTATACGTTATACGTCATACGTTATACGTTAGACGTTACGGGTTATACGTTATACGTTATACGTTATACGTTATACGTTATACGTTATACGTTATACGTTATACGTTATACGTTATACAATATACGTTATACGTCATTCGTTATACGTTAGATGTTACACAATATAGGTTATACGTTATACGTTATACAATATACGTTATACGTCATTCGTTATACGTTAGATGTTACACAATATAGGTTATACGTTATACGTTATACGTTATACGTTATAGAATATACGTTATACGTTATACGTTATACGTCATTCGTTATACGTTAGACGTTACACAATATAGGTTATACGTTATACGTTATACGTTATACGTTATACGTTATACGTTATACATTATACGTTATACGTTATACGTTATACGTTATACGTTATAGAATATACGTTATAGGTTATACGTTATACGTTATACGTTATACGTTACACGTTATACGTTGTACGTTATACGTTATACGTTACACGTTATACATTATACGTTATACGTTATACGTTATACGTTATACGTTATACGTTATAGAATATACGTTATAGGTTATACGTTATACGTTATACGTTATACGTTATAAGTTATACGTTATACGTTATACGTTATACGTTATACGTTATACGTTATACGTTATACGTTATACGTTGTACGTTATACGTTATACGTTACACGTTATACATTATACGTTATACGTTATACGTTATACGTTATACGTTATAGAATATACGTTATAGGTTATACGTTATACGTTATACGTTATACGTTATAAGTTATACGTTATACGTTATACGTTATACGTTATACGTTATACTATATACGTTATACGTTATACGCTATACGTTATACGTTATACGTTATACGTTATACGTTATACGTAATACGTTATACGTTAGACGTTACACGTTATATGTTATACGTTATACGTTATACGTTATACGTTATACGTTATACGTTATACGTTATACGTTATACGTTATACGTTATACGTTATACGTTATACGTTATACGTTATACGTTATACGTTATACCTTATACGTTATACGTTATACGTTATGCGTCATACGTTATACGTTATATGTTATACGTTATAGGTCATACCTTATTCCTGATACGTCATACGTTATACGTTATACGTTCTACGTTATACGTTATACGTTATACGTTATAGGTCATACCTTATTCGTGATACGTCATACGATATACGTTATACGTTATACGTTATACGTTATACGTCATACGTTATACGTTAGACGTTACGGGTTATACGTTATACGTTATACGTTATACGTTATACGTTATACGTTATACGTTATACGTTATACGTTATACGTTATACAATATACGTTATACGTCATTCGTTATACGTTAGATGTTACACAATATAGGTTATACGTTATACGTTATACAATATACGTTATACGTCATTCGTTATACGTTAGATGTTACACAATATAGGTTATACGTTATACGTTATACGTTATACGTTATAGAATATACGTTATACGTTATACGTTATACGTCATTCGTTATACGTTAGACGTTACACAATATAGGTTATACGTTATACGTTATACGTTATACGTTATACGTTATACGTTATACATTATACGTTATACGTTATACGTTATACGTTATACGTTATAGAATATACGTTATAGGTTATACGTTATACGTTATACGTTATACGTTACACGTTATACGTTGTACGTTATACGTTATACGTTACACGTTATACATTATACGTTATACGTTATACGTTATACGTTATACGTTATACGTTATAGAATATACGTTATAGGTTATACGTTATACGTTATACGTTATACGTTATAAGTTATACGTTATACGTTATACGTTATACGTTATACGTTATACGTTATACGTTATACGTTATACGTTGTACGTTATACGTTATACGTTACACGTTATACATTATACGTTATACGTTATACGTTATACGTTATACGTTATAGAATATACGTTATAGGTTATACGTTATACGTTATACGTTATACGTTATAAGTTATACGATATACGTTATACGTTATACGTTATACGTTATACTATATACGTTATACGTTATACGCTATACGTTATACGTTATACGTTATACGTTATACGTTATACGTAATACGTTATACGTTAGACGTTACACGTTATATGTTATACGTTATACGTTATACGTTATACGTTATACGTTATACGTTATACGTTATACGTTATACGTTATACGTTATACGTTATACGTTATACGTTATACGTTATACGTTATACGTTATACGTTATACGTTACACGTTATACGTTATACGTTATACGTTATACGTTATACGTTATACGTTATACGTCATACGTTATACGTTATACGTTATACGTTATAGGTCATACCTTATTCGTGATACGTCATATGTTATACGTTATACGTTCTACGTTATACGTTATACGTTATATGTTACACGTTATACGTTATACGTTCCACGTTCTACGTTCTACGTTATACGTTACACGTTATACGTTATACGTTATACGTTATGCGTTATACGTTATGCGTTATACGTTATACGTTATACGTTATACGTTATACGTTATACGTTATACGTTATACGTTATACGTTATACGTTATACGTTATACGTTATACGTTATACGTCATACGTTATACGTTATACGTTATACGTTATACGTTATACGTTATACGTTATACGTTATACGTTATACGTTATACGTTATACGTTATACGTTATACGTTATACGTTATACGTTATACGTTATACGTTATACCTTATACGTTATACGTTATACGTTATGCGTCATACGTTATACGTTATATGTTATACGTTATAGGTCATACCTTATACCTGATACGTCATACGTTATACGTTATACGTTCTACGTTATACGTTATACGTTATACGTTATAGGTCATACCTTATTCGTGATACGTCATACGTTATACGTTATACGTTATACGTTATACGTTATACGTCATACTTTATACGTTAGACGTTACGGGTTATACGTTATACGTTATACGTTATACGTTATACGTTATAGGTTATACGTTATACGTTATACGTTATACGTTATACAATATACGTTATACGTCATTCGTTATACGTTAGATGTTACACAATATAGGTTATACGTTATACGTTATACAATATACGTTATACGTCATTCGTTATACGTTAGATGTTACACAATATAGGTTATACGTTATACGTTATACGTTATACGTTATACGTTATACGTTATACGTTATACGTTATACGTTATACGTTATAGAATATACGTTATAGGTTATACGTTATACGTTATACGTTATACGTTATAAGTTATACGTTATACGTTATACGTTATACATTATACGTTATACGTTATACGTTATACGTTATACGTTATAGAATATACGTTATACGTTATACGTTATAGAATATACGTTATACGTTATACGTTATAGAATATACGTTATACGTTATACGTTATAGAATATACGTTATACGTTATACGTTATACGTCATTCGTTATACGTTAGACGTTACACAATATAGGTTATACGTTATACGTTATACGTTATACGTTATACGTTATACGTTATACGTTATACATTATACGTTATACGTTATACGTTATACGTTATACGTTATAGAATATACGTTATGGGTTATACGTTATACGTTATACGTTATACGTTACACGTTATACGTTGTACGTTATACGTTATACGTTACACGTTATACATTATACGTTATACGTTATACGTTATACGTTATACGTTATAGAATATACGTTATACGTTATACATTATACGTTATACGTTATACGTTATACGTTATACGTTATAGAATATACGTTATGGGTTATACGTTATACGTTATACGTTATACGTTACACGTTATACGTTGTACGTTATACGTTATACGTTACACGTTATACATTATACGTTATACGTTATACGTTATACGTTATACGTTATAGAATATACGTTATAGGTTATACGTTATACGTTATACGTTATACGTTATAAGTTATACGTTATACGTTATAAGTTATACGTTATACGTTATACGTTATACGTTATACGTTATACGTTGTACGTTATACGTTATACGTTACACGTTATACATTATACGTTATACGTTATACGTTATACGTTATACGTTATAGAATATACGTTATAGGTTATACGTTATACGTTATACGTTATACGTTATAAGTTATACGTTATACGTTATACGTTATACGTTATACGTTATACGTTATACGTTATACTATATACGTTATACGTTATACGCTATACGTTATACGTTATACGTTATACGTTATACGTTATACGTAATACGTTATACGTTAGACGTTACTCGTTATAAGTTATACGTTCTACGTTATACGTTATACGTTATACGTTATACGTTATACGTTATACGTTATACGTTATACGTTATACGTTATACGTTATACGTTATACGTTATACGTTATACGTTATACGTTATACGTTATACGTTATACGTTATACGTTATACGTTATACGTTATACGTTATACGTTATACGTTATACGTTATACGTCATACGTTATACGTTGTACGTTATAGGTCATACCTTATTCGTGATACGTCATACGTTATACGTTATACGTTCTACGTTATACGTCATACGTTATACGTTACACGTTATGCGTTATACGTTATACGTTATACGTTCTACGTTCTACGTTATACGTTATACGTTATACGCTATACGTTATACGTTATACGTTATACGTTATACGTTATACGTTATACGTTATACGTTATACGTTATACGTTATACGTTATACGTTATACGTTATACGTTATACGTTATACGTTATACGTTATACGTTATACGTTATACGTTATACGTTATACGTTATACGTTATACGTTATACGTTATACGTTATACGTTATACGTTATACGTTATACGTTATACGTTATACGTTATACGTTATACGTTATACGTTATACGTTATACGTTATACGTTATACGTTATACGTTATACGTTATACGTTATACGTTATACGTTATACGTTATACGTTATACGTTATACGTTATACGTTATACGTCATACGTTATACGTTATACGTTATACGTCATACGTTATACGTTATACGTTATACGTTATACGTTATACGTTATACGATATACGTTATACGTTATACGTAATACGTTATACGTTATACGTTATACGTTATACGTTATACGTTATACGTTATACGTTATACGTTATACGTTATACGTTATACGTTATACGTTATACGTTATACGTTATACGTTATACGTTATACGTTATACGTTATACGTTATATCGTTTATACGTTATACGTAATACGTTATACGTTATACGTCATACGTTATACGTTATACGATATAAGTTATACGTTATACGTTATACGTTATACGTTATACGTTATACGTTACACGTCATACGTTATACGTTATACGTCATACGTTATACGCTATACGTTATACGTTATAGGTCATACCTTCTTCGTGATACGTCATACGTTATACGTTATACGTTCTACGTTATACGTTATACGTTATAGGTCATACCTTCTTCGTGATACGTCATACGTTATACGTTATACGTTCTACGTTATACGTTATACGTTATACGTTATATGTTACACGTTATACGTTATACGTTACACGTTCTACGTTATACGTTACACGTTATACGTTATACGTTATACGTTATACGTTATACGTTATACGTTATACGTTATACGTTATACGTTATACGTTAGACGTTACACGTTATATGTTATACCTTATACGTTATACGTTATACGTTATACGTTATACGTTATACGTTATACGTTATACGTTATACGTTAAACGTTATACGTTATACGTTATACGTTATACGTTATACGTTATACGTTATACGTTATACGTTATACGTCATACGTTATACGTTATACGTTATACGTTATACGTTATACGTTGTACGTTATACAATAAACGTTATACGTCATTCGTTATACGTTAGATGTTACACAATATAGGTTATACGTTATACGTTATACGTTATACGTTATACGTTATACGTTATACGTTATACGTTATACTTTATACGTTATACGTTATACGTTATACGTTATAGAATATACGTTATAGGTTATACGTTATACGTTATACGTAATAAGTTATACGTTATACGTTATACGTTATACATTATACGTTATACGTTATACGTTATACGTTATACGTTATAGAATATACGTTATACGTTATACGTTATACGTCATTCGTTATACGTTAGACGTTACACAATATAGGTTATACGTTATACGTTATACGTTATACGTTATACGTTATACGTTATACGTTATACGTTATACGTTATACGTTATACGCTATACGTTATACGTTATACGTTACACGTTATACGTTATACGTTATACGTTATACGTCATACGTTATACGTTAGACGTTACACGTTATATGTTATACGTTATACGTTATACGTTATACGTTATACGTTATACGTTATACGTTATACGTTATACGTTATACGTTATACGTTATACGTTATACGTTATACGTTATACGTTATACGTTATACGTTATACGTTATACGTTATACGTTATACGTTATACGTTATACGTTATACGTTATACGTTATACGTTATACGTTATACGTTATACGTTATACGTTATACGTTATACGTTATACGTTATACGTTATACGTTATACGTTATACGTTATACGTTATACGTTATACGTTATACGTTATACGTTATACGTTATACGTTATACGTTATACGTTATACGTTATACGTTATACGTTATACGTTATACGTTATACGTTATACGTTATACGTTATACGTTAGACGTTATACGTTATACGTTATACGTTATACGTTATAGAATATACGTTATAGGCTATACGTTATACGTTATACGTTATACGTTATAAGTTATACGTTATACGTTATACGTTATACATTATACGTTATACGTTATACGTTATACGTTATACGTTATAGAATATACGTTATACGTTATACGTTATACGTCATTCGTTATACGTTAGACGTTACACAATATAGGTTATACGTTATACGTTATACGTTATACGTTATACGTTATACGTTATACGTTATACGTTATACGTTATACGTTATACATTATACGTTATACGTTATACGTTATACGTTATACGTTATAGAATATACGGTATAGGTTATACGTTATACGTTATACGTTATACGTTATACGTTACACGTTATACGTTGTACGTTATACGTTATACGTTACACGTTATACATTATACGTTATACGTTATACGTTATACGTTATACGTTATAGAATATACGTTATAGGTTATACGTTATACGTTATACGTTATACGTTATAAGTTATACGTTATACGTTATACGTTATACGTTATACGTTATACGTTATACGTTATACGTTATACGTTATACGTTATACGTTGTACGTTATACGTTATACGTTACACGTTATACATTATACGTTATACGTTATACGTTATACGTTATACGTTATAGAATATACGTTATAGGTTATACGTTATACGTTATACGTTATACGTTATAAGTTATACGTTATACGTTATACGTTATACGTTATACGTTATACTATATACGTTATACGTTATACGCTATACGTTATACGTTATACGTTATACGTTATACGTTATACGTTATACGTAATACGTTATACGTTAGACGTTACACGTTATATGTTATACGTTATACGTTATACGTAATACGTTATACGTTAGACGTTACACGTTATATGTTATACGTTATACGTTATACGTTATACGTTATACGTTATACGTTATACGTTATACGTTATACGTTATACGTTATACGTTATACGTTATACGTTATACGTTATACGTTATACGTTATACGTTATACGTTATACGTTATACGTTATACGTTATACGTTATACGTTATACGTTATACGTTATACGTTATACGTTATACGTTATACGTTATACGTTATACGTTATACGTTATACGTTATAGAATATACGTTATAGGTTATACGTTATACGTTATACGTTATACGTTATAAGTTATACGTTATACGTTATACGTTATACGTTATACGTTATACGTTATACGTTATACGTTATACGTTATACGTTGTACGTTATACGTTATACGTTACACGTTATACATTATACGTTATACGTTATACGTTATACATTATACGTTATAGAATATACGTTATAGGTTATACGTTATACGTTATACGTTATACGTTATAAGTTATACGTTATACGTTATACGTTATACGTTATACGTTATACTATATACGTTATACGTTATACGCTATACGTTATACGTTATACGTTATACGTTATACGTTATACGTTATACGTTATACGTTAGACGTTACACGTTATATGTTATACGTTATACGTTATACGTTATGCGTCATACGTTATACGTTATATGTTATACGTTATAGGTCATACCTTATTCCTGATACGTCATACGTTATACGTTATACGTTCTACGTTATACGTTATACGTTATACGTTATAGGTCATACCTTATTCGTGATACGTCATACGTTATACGTTATACGTTATACGTTATACGTTATACGTTATACGTTATACGTTATACGTTATACGTTATACGTTATACGTTATACGTTATACGTTATACGTTATACATTATACGTTATACGTTATACGTTATACGTTATACGTTATAGAATATACGTTATACGTTATACGTTATACGTCATTCGTTATACGTTAGACGTTACACAATATAGGTTATACGTTATACGTTATACGTTATACGTTATACGTTATACGTTATACGTTATACGTTATACGTTATACGTTATACGCTATACGTTATACGTTATACGTTATACGTTATACGTTATACGTTATACGTTATACGTCATACGTTATACGTTAGACGTTACACGTTATATGTTATACGTTATACGTTATACGTTATACGTTATACGTTATACGTTATACGTTATACGTTATACGTTATACGTTATACGTTATACGTTATACGTTATACGTTATACGTTATACGTTATACGTTATACGTTATACGTTATACGTTATACGTTATACGTTATACGTTATACGTTATACGTTATACGTTATACGTTATACGTTATACGTTATACGTTATACGTTATACGTTATACGTTATACGTTATACGTTATACGTTATACGTTATACGTTATACGTTATACGTTATACGTTATACGTTATACGTTATACGTTATACGTTATACGTTATACGTTATACGTTATACGTTATACGTTATACGTTATACGTTATACGTTATACGTTATACGTTATACGTTATACGTTATACGTTATACGTTATAGAATATACGTTATAGGTTATACGTTATACGTTATACGTTATACGTTATAAGTTATACGTTATACGTTATACGTTATACGTTATACGTTATACATTATACGTTATACGTTATACGTTATACGTTATACGTTATAGAATATACGTTATACGTTATACGTTATACGTCATTCGTTATACGTTAGACGTTACACAATATAGGTTATACGTTATACGTTATACGTTATACGTTATACGTTATACGTTATACGTTATACGTTATACGTTATACGTTATACATTATACGTTATACGTTATACGTTATACGTTATACGTTATAGAATATACGGTATAGGTTATACGTTATACGTTATACGTTATACGTTATACGTTACACGTTATACGTTGTACGTTATACGTTATACGTTATACGTTACACGTTATACATTATACGTTATACGTTATACGTTATACGTTATAGAATATACGTTATAGGTTATACGTTATACGTTATACGTTATACGTTATAAGTTATACGTTATACGTTATACGTTATACGTTATACGTTATACTATATACGTTATACGTTATACGCTATACGTTATACGTTATACGTTATACGTTATACGTTATACGTTATACGTAATACGTTATACGTTAGACGTTACACGTTATATGTTATACGTTATACGTTATACGTAATACGTTATACGTTAGACGTTACACGTTATATGTTATACGTTATACGTTATACGTTATACGTTATACGTTATACGTTATACGTTATACGTTATACGTTATACGTTATACGTTATACGTTATACGTTATACGTTATACGCTATACGTTATACGTTATACGTTATACGTTATACGTTATACGTTATACGTAATACGTTATACGTTAGACGTTACACGTTATATGTTATACGTTATACGTTATACGTAATACGTTATACGTTAGACGTTACACGTTATATGTTATACGTTATACGTTATACGTTATACGTTATACGTTATACGTTATACGTTATACGTTATACGTTATACGTTATACGTTATACGTTATACGTTATACGTTATACGTTATACGTTATACGTTATACGTTATACGTTATACGTTATACGTTATACGTTATACGTTATACGTTATACGTTATACGTTATACGTTATACGTTATACGTTATACGTTATACGTTATACGTTATACGTTATACGTTATAGAATATACGTTATAGGTTATACGTTATACGTTATACGTTATACGTTATAAGTTATACGTTATACGTTATACGTTATACGTTATACGTTATACGTTATACGTTATACGTTATACGTTATACGTTGTACGTTATACGTTATACGTTACACGTTATACATTATACGTTATACGTTATACGTTATACATTATACGTTATAGAATATACGTTATAGGTTATACGTTATACGTTATACGTTATACGTTATAAGTTATACGTTATACGTTATACGTTATACGTTATACGTTATACTATATACGTTATACGTTATACGCTATACGTTATACGTTATACGTTATACGTTATACGTTATACGTTATACGTTATACGTTAGACGTTACACGTTATATGTTATACGTTATACGTTATACGTTATGCGTCATACGTTATACGTTATATGTTATACGTTATAGGTCATACCTTATTCCTGATACGTCATACGTTATACGTTATACGTTCTACGTTATACGTTATACGTTATACGTTATAGGTCATACCTTATTCGTGATACGTCATACGTTATACGTTATACGTTATACGTTATACGTTATACGTTATACGTTATACGTTATACGTTATACGTTATACGTTATACGTTATACGTTATACGTTATACGTTATACATTATACGTTATACGTTATACGTTATACGTTATACGTTATAGAATATACGTTATACGTTATACGTTATACGTCATTCGTTATACGTTAGACGTTACACAATATAGGTTATACGTTATACGTTATACGTTATACGTTATACGTTATACGTTATACGTTATACGTTATACGTTATACGTTATACGCTATACGTTATACGTTATACGTTATACGTTATACGTTATACGTTATACGTTATACGTCATACGTTATACGTTAGACGTTACACGTTATATGTTATACGTTATACGTTATACGTTATACGTTATACGTTATACGTTATACGTTATACGTTATACGTTATACGTTATACGTTATACGTTATACGTTATACGTTATACGTTATACGTTATACGTTATACGTTATACGTTATACGTTATACGTTATACGTTATACGTTATACGTTATACGTTATACGTTATACGTTATACGTTATACGTTATACGTTATACGTTATACGTTATACGTTATACGTTATACGTTATACGTTATACGTTATACGTTATACGTTATACGTTATACGTTATACGTTATACGTTATACGTTATACGTTATACGTTATACGTTATACGTTATACGTTATAGAATATACGTTATAGGTTATACGTTATACGTTATACGTTATACGTTATACGTTATACGTTATACGTTATAGAATATACGTTATAGGTTATACGTTATACGTTATACGTTATACGTTATAAGTTATACGTTATACGTTATACGTTATACGTTATACGTTATACATTATACGTTATACGTTATACGTTATACGTTATACGTTATAGAATATACGTTATACGTTATACGTTATACGTCATTCGTTATACGTTAGACGTTACACAATATAGGTTATACGTTATACGTTATACGTTATACGTTATACGTTATACGTTATACGTTATACGTTATACGTTATACGTTATACATTATACGTTATACGTTATACGTTATACGTTATACGTTATAGAATATACGGTATAGGTTATACGTTATACGTTATACGTTATACGTTATACGTTACACGTTATACGTTGTACGTTATACGTTATACGTTATACGTTACACGTTATACATTATACGTTATACGTTATACGTTATACGTTATAGAATATACGTTATAGGTTATACGTTATACGTTATACGTTATACGTTATAAGTTATACGTTATACGTTATACGTTATACGTTATACGTTATACTATATACGTTATACGTTATACGCTATACGTTATACGTTATACGTTATACGTTATACGTTATACGTTATACGTAATACGTTATACGTTAGACGTTACACGTTATATGTTATACGTTATACGTTATACGTAATACGTTATACGTTAGACGTTACACGTTATATGTTATACGTTATACGTTATACGTTATACGTTATACGTTATACGTTATACGTTATACGTTATACGTTATACGTTATACGTTATACGTTATACGTTATACGTTATACGTTATACGTTATACGTTATACGTTATACGTTATACGTTATACGTTATACGTTATACGTTATACGTTATACGTTATACGTAATACGTTATACGTTAGACGTTACACGTTACACGTTATACGTTATACGTTATACGTTATACGTTATACGTTATACGTTATACGTTATACGTTATACGTTATACGTTATACGTTATACGTTATACGTTATGCGTTATACGTTATACGTTATACGTTATACGTTATACGTTATACGTTATACGTTATACGTTATACGTTATACGTTATACGTTATACGTTATACGTTATACGTTATACGTCATACGTTATACGTTATACGTTATACGTTATACGTTATACGTTATACGTTATACAATAAACGTTATACGTCATTCGTTATACGTTAGATGTTACACAATATAGGTTATACGTTATACGTTATACGTTATACGTTATACGTTATACGTTATACGTTATACGTTATACGTTATACGTTATACGTTATACGTTATACTTTATACGTTATACGTTATACGTTATACTTTATACGTTATACGTTATAGGTTATACGTTATACGTTATACGTAATAAGTTATACGTTATACGTTATACGTTATACATTATACGTTATACGTTATACGTTATACGTTATACGTTATAGAATATACGTTATACGTTATACGTTATACGTCATTCGTTATACGTTAGACGTTACACAATATAGGTTATACGTTATACGTTATACGTTATACGTTATACGTTATACGTTATACGTTATACGTTATACGTTATACGTTATACGCTATACGTTATACGTTATACGTTATACGTTATACGTTATACGTTATACGTTATACGTCATACGTTATACGTTAGACGTTACACGTTATATGTTATACGTTATACGTTATACGTTATACGTTATACGTTATACGTTATACGTTATACGTTATACGTTATACGTTATACGTTATACGTTATACGTTATACGTTATACGTTATACGTTATACGTTATACGTTATACGTTATACGTTATACGTTATACGTTATACGTTATACGTTATACGTTATACGTTATACGCTATACGTTATACGTTATACGTTATACGTTATACGTTATACGTTATACGTTATACGTTATACGTAATACGTTATACGTTAGACGTTACACGTTATATGTTATACGTTATACGTTATACGTAATACGTTATACGTTAGACGTTACACGTTATATGTTATACGTTATACGTTATACGTTATACGTTATACGTTATACGTTATACGTTATACGTTATACGTTATACGTTATACGTTATACGTTATACGTTATACGTTATACGTTATACGTTATACGTTATACGTTATACGTTATACGTTATACGTTATACGTTATACGTTATACGTTATACGTTATACGTTATACGTTATACGTTATACGTTATACGTTATACGTTATACGTTATACGTTATACGTTATACGTTATACGTTATACGTTATACGTTATACGTTATACGTTATACGTTATACGTTATACGTTATACGTTATACGTTATACGTTATACGTTATACGTTATACGTCATACGTTATACGTTATACGTTATACGTCATACGTTATACGTTATACGTTATACGTTATACGTTATACGTTATACGATATACGTTATACGTTATACGTAATACGTTATACGTTATACGTTATACGTTATACGTTATACGTTATACGTTATACGCCATTCGTTATACGTTAGGCGTTACACAATGTAGGTTATACGTTATACGTTATACGTTATACGTTATACGTTATACGTTATACGTTATACGTTATACGTTATACGTTATACGTTATACGTTATACGTTATACGTTATACGTTTTACGTTATACGTTATACGTTATACGTTATACGTTATACGTTATACGTTGTACGTTATACGTTATACGTTATACGTTATACATCATACGTTATACGTTATACGTTATACGTTATACGTTATACGTTATACGTTATACGTTATACGTTGTACGTTATACGTTATACGTTATACGTTATACATTATACGTTATACGTTATACGTTATACGTTATACGTTATACGTTGTACGTTATACGTTATACGTTATACGTTATACGTTATACGTTATACGTTATACGTTATACGTTATACGTTATACGTTATACGTTATACGTTATACGCCATTCGTTATACGTTAGGCGTTACACAATGTAGGTTATACGTTATACGTTATACGTTATACGTTATACGTTATACGTTATACGTTATACGTTATACGTTGTACGTTATACGTTATACGTTATACGTTTTACGTTATACGTTATACGTTATACGTTATACGTTACACGTTCTACGTTATACGTTACACGTTATACGTTATACGTTATACGTTATACGTTATACGTTATACGTTATACGTTATACGTTATACGTTATACGTTAGACGTTACACGTTATATGTTATACCTTATACGTTATACGTTATACGTTATACGTTATACGTTATACGTTATACGTTATACGTTATACGTTAAACGTTATACGTTATACGTTATACGTTATACGTTATACGTTATACGTTATACGTTATACGTTATACGTCATACGTTATACGTTATACGTTATACGTTATACGTTATACGTTATACGTTATACAATAAACGTTATACGTCATTCGTTATACGTTAGATGTTACACAATATAGGTTATACGTTATACGTTATACGTTATACGTTATACGTTATACGTTATACGTTATACGTTATACGTTATACGTTATACGTTATACTTTATACGTTATACGTTATACGTTATACGTTATAGAATATACGTTATAGGTTATACGTTATACGTTATACGTAATAAGTTATACGTTATACGTTATACGTTATACATTATACGTTATACGTTATACGTTATACGTTATACGTTATAGAATATACGTTATACGTTATACGTTATACGTCATTCGTTATACGTTAGACGTTACACAATATAGGTTATACGTTATACGTTATACGTTATACGTTATACGTTATACGTTATACGTTATACGTTATACGTTATACGTTATACGCTATACGTTATACGTTATACGTTATACGTTATACGTTATACGTTATACGTTATACGTCATACGTTATACGTTAGACGTTACACGTTATATGTTATACGTTATACGTTATACTTTATACGTTATACGTTATACGTTATACGTTATACGTTATACGTTATACGTTATACGTTATACGTTATACGTTATACGTTATACGTTATACGTTATACGTTATACGTTATACGTTATACGTTATACGTTATACGTTATACGTTATACGTTATACGTTATACGTTATACGTTATACGTTATACGTTATACGTTATACGTTATACGTTATACGTTATACGTTATACGTTATACGTTATACGTTATACGTTATACGTTATACGTTATACGTTATACGTTATACGTTATACGTTATACGTTATACGTTATACGTTATACGTTATACGTTATACGTTATACGTTATACGTTATACGTTACACGTTATACGTTACACGTTATACGTTATACGTTATACGTTATACGTTATAGAATATACGTTATAGGTTATACGTTATACGTTATACGTTATAAGTTATACGTTATACGTTATACGTTATACATTATACGTTATACGTTATACGTTATACGTTATACGTTATAGAATATACGTTATACGTTATACGTTATACGTCATTCGTTATACGTTAGACGTTACACAATATAGGTTATACGTTATACGTTATACGTTATACGTTATACGTTATACGTTATACGTTATACGTTATACGTTATACGTTATACATTATACGTTATACGTTATACGTTATACGTTATACGTTATACGTTATAGAATATACGGTATAGGTTATACGTTATACGTTATACGTTATACGTTATACGTTACACGTTATACGTTGTACGTTATACGTTATACGTTACACGTTATACATTATACGTTATACGTTATACGTTATACGTTATACGTTATAGAATATACGTTATAGGTTATACGTTATACGTTATACGTTATACGTTATAAGTTATACGTTATACGTTATACGTTATACGTTATACGTTATACGTTATACGTTATACGTTATACGTTATACGTTATACGTTGTACGTTATACGTTATACGTTACACGTTATACATTATACGTTATACGTTATAGGTCATACCTTATTCCTGATACGTCATACGTTATACGTTATACGTTATACGTTATACGTCATACGTTATACGTTATACGATATACGTTATACTATATACGTTATACGTTATACGCTATACGTTATACGTTATACGTTATACGTTATACGTTATACGTAATACGTTATACGTTAGACGTTACACGTTATATGTTATACCTTATACGTTATACGTTATACGTTATACGTTATACGTTATACGTTATACGTTATACGCTATACGTTATACGTTATACGTTATACGTTATACGTTATACGTTATGCGTTATACGTTATACGTTATACGTTATACGTTATACGTTATACGTTATACGTTATACGTTATACGTTATACGTTATACGTTATACGTTATACGTTATACGTTATACGTCATACGTTATACGTTATACGTTATACGTTATACGTTATACGTTATACGTTATACGTTATACAATAAACGTTATACGTCATTCGTTATACGTTAGATGTTACACAATATAGGTTATACGTTATACGTTATACGTTATACGTTATACGTTATACGTTATACGTTATACGTTATACGTTATACGTTATACGTTATACGTTATACTTTATACGTTATACGTTATACGTTATACTTTATACGTTATACGTTATAGGTTATACGTTATACGTTATACGTAATAAGTTATACGTTATACGTTATACGTTATACATTATACGTTATACGTTATACGTTATACGTTATACGTTATACGTTATAGAATATACGTTATACGTTATACGTTATACGTCATTCGTTATACGTTAGACGTTACACAATATAGGTTATACGTTATACGTTATACGTTATACGTTATACGTTATACGTTATACGTTATACGTTATACGTTATACGTTATACGCTATACGTTATACGTTATACGTTATACGTTATACGTTATACGTTATACGTTATACGTCATACGTTATACGTTAGACGTTACACGTTATATGTTATACGTTATACGTTATACGTTATACGTTATACAATAAACGTTATACGTCATTCGTTATACGTTAGATGTTACACAATATAGGTTATACGTTATACGTTATACGTTATACGTTATACGTTATACGTTATACGTTATACGTTATACGTTATACGTTATACGTTATACGTTATACGTTATACTTTATACGTTATACGTTATACGTTATACGTTATAGAATATACGTTATAGGTTATACGTTATACGTTATACGTAATAAGTTATACGTTATACGTTATACGTTATACGTTATACGTTATACGTTATACGTTATACGTTATACGTTATACGTTATACGTTATACGTTATACGTTATACGTTATACGTTATACGTTATACGTTATACGTTATACGTTATACGTTATACGCCATTCGTTATACGTTAGGCGTTACACAATGTAGGTTATACGTTATACGTTATACGTTATACGTTATACGTTATACGTTATACGTTATACGTTATACGTTGTACGTTATACGTTATACGTTATACGTTTTACGTTATACGTTATACGTTATACGTTATACGTTACACGTTCTACGTTATACGTTACACGTTATACGTTATACGTTATACGTTATACGTTATACGTTATACGTTATACGTTATACGTTATACGTTATACGTTAGACGTTACACGTTATATGTTATACCTTATACGTTATACGTTATACGTTATACGTTATACGTTATACGTTATACGTTATACGTTATACGTTAAACGTTATACGTTATACGTTATACGTTATACGTTATACGTTATACGTTATACGTTATACGTTATACGTCATACGTTATACGTTATACGTTATACGTTATACGTTATACGTTATACGTTATACAATAAACGTTATACGTCATTCGTTATACGTTAGATGTTACACAATATAGGTTATACGTTATACGTTATACGTTATACGTTATACGTTATACGTTATACGTTATACGTTATACGTTATACGTTATACGTTATACTTTATACGTTATACGTTATACGTTATACGTTATAGAATATACGTTATAGGTTATACGTTATACGTTATACGTAATAAGTTATACGTTATACGTTATACGTTATACATTATACGTTATACGTTATACGTTATACGTTATACGTTATAGAATATACGTTATACGTTATACGTTATACGTCATTCGTTATACGTTAGACGTTACACAATATAGGTTATACGTTATACGTTATACGTTATACGTTATACGTTATACGTTATACGTTATACGTTATACGTTATACGTTATACGCTATACGTTATACGTTATACGTTATACGTTATACGTTATACGTTATACGTTATACGTCATACGTTATACGTTAGACGTTACACGTTATATGTTATACGTTATACGTTATACGTTATACGTTATACGTTATACGTTATACGTTATACGTTATACGTTATACGTTATACGTTATACGTTATACGTTATACGTTATACGTTATACGTTATACGTTATACGTTATACGTTATACGTTATACGTTATACGTTATACGTTATACGTTATACGTTATACGTTATACGTTATACGTTATACGTTATACGTTATACGTTATACGTTATACGTTATACGTTATACGTTATACGTTATACGTTATACGTTATACGTTATACGTTATACGTTATACGTTATACGTTATACGTTATACGTTATACGTTATACGTTATACGTTATACGTTACACGTTATACGTTACACGTTATACGTTATACGTTATACGTTATACGTTATAGAATATACGTTATAGGTTATACGTTATACGTTATACGTTATAAGTTATACGTTATACGTTATACGTTATACATTATACGTTATACGTTATACGTTATACGTTATACGTTATAGAATATACGTTATACGTTATACGTTATACGTCATTCGTTATACGTTAGACGTTACACAATATAGGTTATACGTTATACGTTATACGTTATACGTTATACGTTATACGTTATACGTTATACGTTATACGTTATACGTTATACATTATACGTTATACGTTATACGTTATACGTTATACGTTATACGTTATAGAATATACGGTATAGGTTATACGTTATACGTTATACGTTATACGTTATACGTTACACGTTATACGTTGTACGTTATACGTTATACGTTACACGTTATACATTATACGTTATACGTTATACGTTATACGTTATACGTTATAGAATATACGTTATAGGTTATACGTTATACGTTATACGTTATACGTTATAAGTTATACGTTATACGTTATACGTTATACGTTATACGTTATACGTTATACGTTATACGTTATACGTTATACGTTATACGTTGTACGTTATACGTTATACGTTACACGTTATACATTATACGTTATACGTTATAGGTCATACCTTATTCCTGATACGTCATACGTTATACGTTATACGTTATACGTTATACGTCATACGTTATACGTTATACGATATACGTTATACTATATACGTTATACGTTATACGCTATACGTTATACGTTATACGTTATACGTTATACGTTATACGTTATACGCTATACGTTATACGTTATACGTTATACGTTATACGTTATACGTTATGCGTTATACGTTATACGTTATACGTTATACGTTATACGTTATACGTTATACGTTATACGTTATACGTTATACGTTATACGTTATACGTTATACGTTATACGTTATACGTCATACGTTATACGTTATACGTTATACGTTATACGTTATACGTTATACGTTATACGTTATACAATAAACGTTATACGTCATTCGTTATACGTTAGATGTTACACAATATAGGTTATACGTTATACGTTATACGTTATACGTTATACGTTATACGTTATACGTTATACGTTATACGTTATACGTTATACGTTATACGTTATACTTTATACGTTATACGTTATACGTTATACTTTATACGTTATACGTTATAGGTTATACGTTATACGTTATACGTAATAAGTTATACGTTATACGTTATACGTTATACATTATACGTTATACGTTATACGTTATACGTTATACGTTATACGTTATAGAATATACGTTATACGTTATACGTTATACGTCATTCGTTATACGTTAGACGTTACACAATATAGGTTATACGTTATACGTTATACGTTATACGTTATACGTTATACGTTATACGTTATACGTTATACGTTATACGTTATACGCTATACGTTATACGTTATACGTTATACGTTATACGTTATACGTTATACGTTATACGTCATACGTTATACGTTAGACGTTACACGTTATATGTTATACGTTATACGTTATACGTTATACGTTATACGTTATACGTTATACGTTATACGTTATACGTTATACGTTATACGTTATACGTTATACGTTATACGTTATACGTTATACGTTATACGTTATACGTTATACGTTATACGTTATACGTTATACGTTATACGTTATACGTTATACGTTATACGTTATACGTTATACGTTATACGTTATACGTTATACGTTATACGTTATACGTTATACGTTATACGTTATACGTTATACGTTATACGTTATACGTTATACGTTATACGTTATACGTTATACGTTATACGTTATACGTTATACGTTATACGTTATACGTTATACGTTATACGTTATACGTTATACGTTATACGTTATACGTTATACGTTATACGTTATACGTTATACGTTATACGTTATACGTTATACGTTATACGTTATACGTTATACGTTATACGTTATACGTTATACGTTATAGAATATACGTTATAGGTTATACGTTATACGTTATACGTTATACGTTATAAGTTATACGTTATACGTTATACGTTATACATTATACGTTATACGTTATACGTTATACGTTATACGTTATAGAATATACGTTATACGTTATACGTTATACGTCATTCGTTATACGTTAGACGTTACACAATATAGGTTATACGTTATACGTTATACGTTATACGTTATACGTTATACGTTATACGTTATACGTTATACGTTATACGTTATACATTATACGTTATACGTTATACGTTATACGTTATACGTTATAGAATATACGGTATAGGTTATACGTTATACGTTATACGTTATACGTTATAGAATATACGGTATAGGTTATACGTTATACGTTATACGTTATACGTTATACGTTACACGTTATACGTTGTACGTTATACGTTATACGTTACACGTTATACATTATACGTTATACGTTATACGTTATACGTTATAGAATATACGTTATAGGTTATACGTTATACGTTATACGTTATACGTTATAAGTTATACGTTATACGTTATACGTTATACGTTATACGTTATACTATATACGTTATACGTTATACGCTATACGTTATACGTTATACGTTATACGTTATACGTTATACGTTATACGTAATACGTTATACGTTAGACGTTACACGTTATATGTTATACGTTATACGTTATACGTAATACGTTATACGTTAGACGTTACACGTTATATGTTATACGTTATACGTTATACGTTATACGTTATACGTTATACGTTATACGTTATACGTTATACGTTATACGTTATACGTTATACGTTATACGTCATACGTTATACGTTATACGTTATACGTCATACGTTATACGTTATACGTTATACGTTATACGTTATACGTTATACGATATACGTTATACGTTATACGTAATACGTTATACGTTATACGTTATACGTTATACGTTATACGTTATACGTTATACGCCATTCGTTATACGTTAGGCGTTACACAATGTAGGTTATACGTTATACGTTATACGTTATACGTTATACGTTATACGTTATACGTTATACGTTATACGTTATACGTTAT
This sequence comes from Ptiloglossa arizonensis, assembly GCF_051014685.1. Lineage (NCBI taxonomy): Eukaryota > Metazoa > Arthropoda > Insecta > Hymenoptera > Colletidae > Ptiloglossa > Ptiloglossa arizonensis. Next base: position 107,946 of record NW_027479367.1, read on the forward strand.
ACGTTATACGTTATACGTTTTACGTTATACGTTATACGTTATACGTTATACGTTATACGTTATACGTTGTACGTTATACGTTATACGTTATACGTTATACGTCATACGTTATACGTTATACGTTATACGTTATACGTTATACGTTATACGTTATACGTTATACGTTGTACGTTATACGTTATACGTTATACGTTATACATTATACGTTATACGTTATACGTTATACGTTATACGTTATACGTTGTACGTTATACGTTATACGTTATACGTTATACGTTATACGTTATACGTTATACGTTATACGTTATACGTTATACGTTATACGTTATACGTTATACGTTATACGCCATTCGTTATACGTTAGGCGTTACACAATGTAGGTTATACGTTATACGTTATACGTTATACGTTATACGTTATACGTTATACGTTATACGTTATACGTTATACGTTGTACGTTATACGTTATACGTTATACGTTTTACGTTATACGTTATACGTTATACGTTATACGTTACACGTTCTACGTTATACGTTACACGTTATACGTTATACGTTATACGTTATACGTTATACGTTATACGTTATACGTTATACGTTATACGTTATACGTTAGACGTTACACGTTATATGTTATACCTTATACGTTATACGTTATACGTTATACGTTATACGTTATACGTTATACGTTATACGTTATACGTTAAACGTTATACGTTATACGTTATACGTTATACGTTATACGTTATACGTTATACGTTATACGTTATACGTCATACGTTATACGTTATACGTTATACGTTATACGTTATACGTTATACGTTATACAATAAACGTTATACGTCATTCGTTATACGTTAGATGTTACACAATATAGGTTATACGTTATACGTTATACGTTATACGTTATACGTTATACGTTATACGTTATACGTTATACTTTATACGTTATACGTTATACGTTATACGTTATAGAATATACGTTATAGGTTATACGTTATACGTTATACGTAATAAGTTATACGTTATACGTTATACGTTATACATTATACGTTATACGTTATACGTTATACGTTATACGTTATAGAATATACGTTATACGTTATACGTTATACGTTATACGTCATTCGTTATACGTTAGACGTTACACAATATAGGTTATACGTTATACGTTATACGTTATACGTTATACGTTATACGTTATACGTTATACGTTATACGTTATACGTTATACGCTATACGTTATACGTTATACGTTATACGTTATACGTTATACGTTATACGTTATACGTCATACGTTATACGTTAGACGTTACACGTTATATGTTATACGTTATACGTTATACGTTATACGTTATACGTTATACGTTATACGTTATACGTTATACGTTATACGTTATACGTTATACGTTATACGTTATACGTTATACGTTATACGTTATACGTTATACGTTATACGTTATACGTTATACGTTATACGTTATACGTTATACGTTATACGTTATACGTTATACGTTATACGTTATACGTTATACGTTATACGTTATACGTTATACGTTATACGTTATACGTTATACGTTATACGTTATACGTTATACGTTATACGTTATACGTTATACGTTATACGTTATACGTTATACGTTATACGTTATACGTTATACGTTATACGTTATACGTTATACGTTATACGTTATACGTTATACGTTATACGTTATACGTTATAGAATATACGTTATAGGTTATACGTTATACGTTATACGTTATAAGTTATACGTTATACGTTATACGTTATACATTATACGTTATACGTTATACGTTATACGTTATACGTTATACGTTATACGTCATTCGTTATACGTTAGACGTTACACAATATAGGTTATACGTTATACGTTATACGTTATACGTTATACGTTATACGTTATACGTTATACGTTATACGTTATACGTTATACATTATACGTTATACGTTATACGTTATACGTTATACGTTATAGAATATACGGTATAGGTTATACGTTATACGTTATACGTTATACGTTATACGTTACACGTTATACGTTGTACGTTATACGTTATACGTTACACGTTATACATTATACGTTATACGTTATACGTTATACGTTATACGTTATAGAATATACGTTATAGGTTATACGTTATACGTTATACGTTATACGTTATAAGTTATACGTTATACGTTATACGTTATACGTTATACGTTATACGTTATACGTTATACGTTATACGTTATACGTTATACGTTGTACGTTATACGTTATACGTTACACGTTATACATTATACGTTATACGTTATACGTTATACGTTATACGTTATACGTTATAGAATATACGTTATAGGTTATACGTTATACGTTATACGTTATACGTTATAAGTTATACGTTATACGTTATACGTTATACGTTATACGTTATACTATATACGTTATACGTTATACGCTATACGTTATACGTTATACGTTATACGTTATACGTTATACGTTATACGTAATACGTTATACGTTAGACGTTACACGTTATATGTTATACGTTATACGTTATACGTAATACGTTATACGTTAGACGTTACACGTTATATGTTATACGTTATACGTTATACGTTATACGTTATACGTTATACGTTATACGTTATACGTTATACGTTATACGTTATACGTTATACGTTATACGTTATACGTTATACGTTATACGTTATACGTTATACGTTATACGTTATACGTTATACGTTATACGTTATACGTTATACGTTATACGTTATACGTTATACGTTATAGAATATACGTTATAGGTTATACGTTATACGTTATACGTAATAAGTTATACGTTATACGTTATACGTTATACATTATACGTTATACGTTATACGTTATACGTTATACGTTATAGAATATACGTTATACGTTATACGTTATACGTCATTCGTTATACGTTAGACGTTACACAATATAGGTTATACGTTATACGTTATACGTTATACGTTATACGTTATACGTTATGCGTTATACGTTATACGTTATACGTTATACGTTATACGTTATACGTTATACGTTATACGTTATACGTTATACGCTATACGTTATACGTTATACGTTATACGTTATACGTTATACGTTACACGTTATACGTCATACGTTATACGTTAGACGTTACACGTTATACGTTATACGTTATACGTTATACGTTATACGTTATACGTTATACGTTATACGTTATACGTTATACGTTATACGTTATACGTTATACGTTATACGTTATACGTTATACGTTATACGTTATACGTTATACGTTATACGTTATACGTTATACGTTATACGTTATACGTTATACTTTATACGTTATACGTTATACGTTATACGTTATACGTTATACGTTATACGTTATACGTTATACGTTATACGTTATACGTTATACGTTATACGTTATACGTTATACGTTATACGTTATACGTTATACGTTATACGTTATACGTTATACGTTATACGTTATACGTTATACGTTATACGTTATACGTTATACGTTATACGTTATACGTTATACGTTATACGTTATACGTTATACGTTATACGTTATAGAATATACGTTATAGGTTATACGTTATACGTTATACGTTATAAGTTATACGTTATACGTTATACGTTATACATTATACGTTATACGTTATACGTTATACGTTATACGTTATACGTTATAGAATATACGTTATACGTTATACGTTATACGTCATTCGTTATACGTTAGACGTTACACAATATAGGTTATACGTTATACGTTATACGTTATACGTTATACGTTATACGTTATACGTTATACGTTATACGTTATACGTTATACGTTATACGTTATACATTATACGTTATACGTTATACGTTATACGTTATACGTTATAGAATATACGGTATAGGTTATACGTTATACGTTATACGTTATACGTTATACGTTACACGTTATACGTTGTACGTTATACGTTATACGTTACACGTTATACATTATACGTTATACGTTATACGTTATACGTTATACCTTATAGAATATACGTTATAGGTTATACGTTATACGTTATACGTTATACGTTATAAGTTATACGTTATACGTTATACGTTATACATTATACGTTATACGTTATACGTTATACGTTATACGTTGTACGTTATACGTTATACGTTACACGTTATACATTATACGTTATACGTTATACGTTATACGTTATACGTTATAGAATATACGTTATAGGTTATACGTTATACGTTATACGTTATACGTTATAAGTTATACGTTATACGTTATACGTTATACGTTATACGTTATACTATATACGTAATACGTTATACGCTATACGTTATACGTTATACGTTATACGTTATACGTTATACGTTATACGTAATACGTTATACGTTAGACGTTACACGTTATATGTTATACGTTATACGTTATACGTTATACGTTATACGTTATACGTTATACGTTATACGTTATACGTTATACGTTATACGTTATACGTTATACGTTATACGTTATACGTTATACGTTATACGTTATACGTTATACGTTATACGTTATACGTTATACGTTATATGTTACACGTTATACGTTATACGTTATAGGTTGTACGTAATACGTTGTACGTTATACGTTATTCGTTATACGTTATACGATATACGTTATACGTTATACGTTATACGTTATACGTTATACGTTATACGTTATACGTTATACGTCATACGTTATACGTTATACGTTATACGTCATGCGTTATACGTTATACGTTATACGTCATACGTTATACGTTATACGTTATACGTTATACGTTATACGTTATACGTTATACGTTATACGTTATACGTTATACGTTATACGTCATACGTTATACGTTATACGTTATACGTCATACGTTATACGTTATACGTTATACGTCATACGTTATACGTTATACGTTATACGTTATACGTTATACGTTATACGTTATACGTTATACGTTATACGTTATACGATATACGTTATACGTTATACGTTATACGTTATACGTTATACGTTATACGTTATACGTTATACGTTATACGTTATACGTTATACGTTATACGTTATACGTTATACGTTATAGAATATACGTTATAGGTTATACGTTATACGTTATACGTTATACGTTATACGTTATAAGTTATACGTTATACGTTATACGTTATACATTATACGTTATACGTTATACGTTATACGTTATACGTTATACGTTATAGAATATACGTTATACGTTATACGTTATACGTCATTCGTTATACGTTAGACGTTACACAATATAGGTTATACGTTATACGTTATACGTTATAAGTTATACGTTATACGTTATACGTTATACGTTATACGTTATACGTTATACATTATACGTTATACGTTATACGTTATACGTTATACATTATACGTTATACGTTATACGTTATACGTTATACGTTATAGAATATACGGTATAGGTTATACGTTATACGTTATACGTTATACGTTATACGTTACACGTTATACGTTGTACGTTATACGTTATACGTTACACGTTATACATTATACGTTATACGTTATACGTTATACGTTATACCTTATAGAATATACGTTATAGGTTATACGTTATACGTTATACGTTATACGTTATAAGTTATACGTTATACGTTATACGTTATACATTATACGTTATACGTTATACGTTATACGTTATACGTTGTACGTTATACGTTATACGTTACACGTTATACATTATACGTTATACGTTATACGTTATACGTTATACGTTATACGTTATAGAATATACGTTATAGGTTATACGTTATACGTTATACGTTATACGTTATAAGTTATACGTTATACGTTATACGTTATACGTTATACGTTATACTATATACGTAGTACGTTATACGCTATACGTTATACGTTATACGTTATACGTTATACGTTATACGTTATACGTAATACGTTATACGTTAGACGTTACATGTTATATGTTATACGTTATACGTTATACGTTATACGTTATACGTTATACGTTATACGTTATACGTTATACGTTATACGTTATACGTTATACGTTATACGTTATACGTTATACGTTATACGTTATACGTTATACGTTATACGTTATATGTTACACGTTATACGTTATACGTTATAGGTTATACGTAATACGTTGTACGTTATACGTTATTCGTTATACGTTATACGATATACGTTATACGTTATACGTTATACGTTATACGTTATACGTTATACGTTATACGTTATACGTCATACGTTATACGTTATACGTTATACGTCATACGTTATACGTTATACGTTATACGTCATACGTTATACGTTATACGTTATACGTTATACGTTATACGTTATACGTTATACGTTATACGTTATACGTTATACGATATACGTTATACGTTATACGTTATACGTTATACGTTATACGTTATACGTTATACGTTATACGTTATACGATATAAGTTATACGTTATACGTTATACGTTATACGTTATACGTTATACGTTACACGTCATACGTTATACGTTATACGTCATACGTTATACGCTATACGTTATACGTTATAGGTCATACCTTCTTCGTGATACGTCATACGTTATACGTTATACGTTCTACGTTATACGTTACACGTTATATGTTACACGTTATACGTTATACGTTACACGTTCTACGTTATACGTTACACGTTATACGTTATACGTTATACGTTATACGTTATACGTTATGCGTTATACGTTATACGTTACACGTTATACGTTATACGTTATACGTTATACGTTATACGTTATACGTTATACGTTATACGTTATACGTTATACGTTATACGTTATACGTTATACGTTATACGTTATACGTTACACGTTATACGTTATACGTTATACGTTGTACGTTATACGTTATACGTTGTACGTTATACGTTATACGTTACACGTTATACATTATACGTTATACGTTATACGTTATACGTTATACGTTATACGTTATACGTTATAGAATATACGTTATAGGTTATACGTTATACGTTATACGTTATACGCTATAAGTTATACATTATACGTTATACGTCATACGTTATACGTTATACTATATACGTTATACGTTATACGCTATACGTTATACGTTATACGTTATACGTTATACGTTATACGTAATACGTTATACGTTAGACGTTACACATTATATGTTATACCTTATACGTTATACGTTATACGTTATACGTTATACGTTATACGTTATACGTTATACGTTATACGTTATACGTTATACGTTATACGTTATACGTTATACGTTATACATTATACGTTATACGTTATACGTCATACGTTATACGTTATACGTTATACGTTATACGTTATACGTTATACGTTATACGTTATACGTTATACGTTATACGTTATACGTTATACGTTATACGTTATACGATATAAGTTATACGTTATACGTTATACGTTATACGTTATACGTTATACGTTACACGTTATACGTTATACGTTATACGTCATACGTTATACGCTATACGTTATACGTTATAGGTCATACCTTCTTCGTGATACGTCATACGTTATACGTTATACGTTCTACGTTATACGTTATACGTTATACGTTATACGTTATACGTTATACGTTATACGTTATACGTTATACGTTATACGTTATACGTTATACGTTATACGTTATACGTTATACGTTATACGTTATATGTTACACGTTATACGTTATACGTTATAGGTTATACGTAATACGTTGTACGTTATACGTTATACGTTATACGTTATACGATATACGTTATACGTTATACGTTATACGTTATACGTTATACGTTATACGTTATACGTTATACGTCATACGTTATACGTTATACGTTATACGTCATACGTTATACGTTATACGTTATACGTCATACGTTATACGTTATACGTTATACGTTATACGTTATACGTTATACGTTATACGTTATACGTTATACGTTATACGTTATACGATATACGTTATACGTTATACGTTATACGTTATACGTTATACGTTATACGTTATACGTTATACGTTATACGTTATACGTTATACGTTATACGTTATACGTTATACGTTATACGTTATACGATATAAGTTATACGTTATACGTTATACGTTATACGTTATACGTTATACGTTACACGTCATACGTTATACGTTATACGTCATACGTTATACGCTATACGTTATACGTTATAGGTCATACCTTCTTCGTGATACGTCATACGTTATACGTTATACGTTCTACGTTATACGTTATACGTTATATGTTACACGTTATACGTTATACGTTACACGTTCTACGTTATACGTTACACGTTATACGTTATACGTTATACGTTATACGTTATACGTTATACGTTATACGTTATACGTTATACGTTATACGTTATACGTTATACGTTATACGTTATACGTTATACGTTATACGTTATACGTTATACGTTATACGTTATACGTTATACGTTATACGTTATACGTTATACGTTATACGTTATACGTTATACGTTACACGTTATACGTTATACGTTATACGTTGTACGTTATACGTTATACGTTGTACGTTATACGTTATACGTTACACGTTATACATTATACGTTATACGTTATACGTTATACGTTATACGTTATACGTTATACGTTATAGAATATACGTTATAGGTTATACGTTATACGTTATACGTTATACGCTATAAGTTATACATTATACGTTATACGTCATACGTTATACGTTATACTATATACGTTATACGTTATACGCTATACGTTATACGTTATACGTTATACGTTATACGTTATACGTAATACGTTATACGTTAGACGTTACACATTATATGTTATACCTTATACGTTATACGTTATACGTTATACGTTATACGTTATACGTTATACGTTATACGTTATACGTTATACGTTATACGTTATACGTTATACGTTATACGTTATACGTTATACGTTATACGTTATACGTTATACGTCATACGTTATACGTTATACGTTATACGTTATACGTTATACGTTATACGTTATACGTTGTACGTTATACGTTATACGTTATACGTTATACATTATACGTTATACGTTATACGTTATACGTTATACGTTATACATTATACGTTATACGTTATAGAATATACGTTATAGGTTATACGTTATACGTTATACGTTATACGTTATAAGTTATACGTTATACGTTATACGTTATACGCCATTCGTTATACGTTAGGCGTTACACAATGTAGGTTATACGTTATACGTTATACGTTATACGTTATACGTTATACGTTATACGTTATACGTTATACGTTATACGTTATACGTTATACGTTATACGTTTTACGTTATACGTTATACGTTATACGTTATACGTTATACGTTATACGTTATACGTTATACGTTATAGAATATACGTTATACGTTATACGTTATACGTCATTCGTTATACGTTAGACGTTACACAATATAGGTTATACGTTATACGTTATACGTTATACGTTATACGTTATACGTTATACGTTATACGTTATACGTTATACGTTATACGCTATACGTTATACGTTATACGTTATACGTTATACGTTATACGTTATACGTTATACGTTATACGTTATACGTTATACGTTATAGAATATACGTTATACGTTATACGTTATACGTCATTCGTTATACGTTAGACGTTACACAATATAGGTTATACGTTATACGTTATACGTTATACGTTATACGTTATACGTTATACGTTATACGTTATACGTTATACGTTATACATTATACGTTATACGTTATACGTTATACGTTATACGTTATAGAATATACGGTATAGGTTATACGTTATACGTTATACGTTATACGTTATACGTTACACGTTATACGTTGTACGTTATACGTTATACGTTACACGTTATACATTATACGTTATACGTTATACGTTATACGTTATACGTTATAGAATATACGTTATAGGTTATACGTTATACGTTATACGTTATACGTTATAAGTTATACGTTATACGTTATACGTTATACGTTATACGTTATACGTTATACGTTATACGTTATACGTTGTACGTTATACGTTATACGTTACACGTTATACATTATACGTTATACGTTATACGTTATACGTTATACGTTATAGAATATACGTTATAGGTTATACGTTATACGTTATACGTTATACGTTATAAGTTATACGTTATACGTTATACGTTATACGTTATACGTTATACGTTATACTATATACGTTATACGTTATACGCTATACGTTATACGTTATACGTTATACGTTATACGTTATACGTTATACGTAATACGTTATACGTTAGACGTTACACGTTATATGTTATACGTTATACGTTATACGTTATACGTTATACGTTATACGTTATACGTTATACGTTATACGTTATACGTTATACGTTATACGTTATACGTTATACGTTATACGTTATACGTTATACGTTATACGTTATACGTTATACGTTATACGATATACGTTATACGTTATACGTTATACGTTATACGTTATACGTTATACGTTATACGTTATACGTTATACGTTATACGTTATACGTTATACGTTATACGTTGTACGTTATAGGTTATACGTAATACGTTGTACGTTATACGTTATACGTCATACGTTATACGTTATACGTTATACGTCATACGTTATACGTTATACGATATACGTCATACGTTATACGTTATACGTTATACGTTATACGTTATACGTTATACGTTATACGTTATACGTTATACGTTATACGTTATACGTTATACGTTATACGTTATGCGATATACGTTATACGTTATACGTTATACGTTATACGTTATACGTTATACGTTATACGTTATACGTTATACGTTATACGTTATACGTTATACGTTATACGTTATACGTTATACGTTATACGTTATACGTTATACGTTATACGTTATACGTTATACGTTATACGTTATACGTTATACGTTATACGTTGTGCGTTATACGTTATACGTTGTACGTTATAGGTTATACGTAATACGTTGTACGTTATACGTTATACGTAATACGTTATACGATATACGTTATACGTTATACGTTATACGTTATACGTTATACGTTATACGTCATACGTTATACGTTATACGTTATACGTCATACGTTATACGTTATACGTTATACGTCATACGTTATACGTTATACGTTATACGTTATACGTTATACGTTATACGTTATACGTTATACGTTGTACGTTATAGGTTATACGTAATACGTTGTACGTTATACGTTATACGTTATACGTTATACGATATACGTTATACGTTATACGTTATACGTTGTACGTTATAGGTTATACGTAATACGTTGTACGTTATACGTTATACGTTATACGTTATACGATATACGTTATACGTTATACGTTATACGTTATACGTTATACGTTATATGTTACACGTTATACGTTATACGTTATAGGTTATACGTAATACGTTGTACGTTATATGTTACACGTTATACGTTATACGTTATAGGTTATACGTAATACGTTGTACGTTATACGTTATTCGTTATACGTTATACGATATACGTTATACGTTATACGTTATACGTTATACGTTATACGTTATACGTTATACGTTATACGTCATACGTTATACGTTATACGTTATACGTCATACGTTATACGTTATACGTCATACGTCATACGTTATACGTTATACGTTATACGTTATACGTTATACGTTATACGTTATACGTTATACGATATACGTTATACGTTATACGTTATACGTTATACGTTATACGTTATACGTTATACGTTATACGTTATACGTTATACGTTATACGTTATACGTTATACGTTATACGTTATACGTTATACGTTATACGTTATACGTTATACGTTATACGTTATACGTTATACGTTATACGTTATACGTTATACGTTATACGTTATACGTTATACGTTATACGTTATACGTTATACGTTATACGTTATACGTCATACGTTATACGTTATACGTTATACGTCATACGTTATACGTTATACGTTATACGTCATACGTTATACGTTATACGTTATACGTCATACGTTATACGTTATACGTTATACGTTATACGTTATACGTTATACGATATACGTTATACGTTATACGTAATACGTTATACGTTATACGTTATACGTTATACGTTATACGTTATACGTTATACGTTATACGTTATACGTTATACGTTATACGTTATACGTTATACGTTATACGTTATACGTTATACGTTATACGTTATACGTTATACGTTATACGTTATATCGTTTATACGTTATACGTAATACGTTATACGTTATACGTCATACGTTATACGTTATACGATATAAGTTATACGTTATACGTTATACGTTATACGTTATACGTTATACGTTACACGTCATACGCTATACGTTATACGTCATACGTTATACGCTATACGTTATACGTTATAGGTCATACCTTATTCGTGATACGTCATACGTTATACGTTATACGTTCTACGTTATACGTTATACGTTATATGTTACACGTTATACGTTATACGTTACACGTTCTACGTTATACGTTACACGTTATACGTTATACGTTATACGTTATACGTTATACGTTATACGTTATACGTTATACGTTATACGTTATACGTTTTACGTTATACGTTATACGTTATACGTTATACGTTATACGTTATACTATATACGTTATACGTTATACGCTATACGTTATACGTTATACGTTATACGTTATACGTTATACGTTATACGTTATACGTTATACGTTATACATCATACGTTATACGTTATACGTTATACGTTATACGTTATACGTTATACGTTATACGTTGTACGTTATACGTTATACGTTATACGTTATACATTATACGTTATACGTTATACGTTATACGTTATACGTTATACATTATACGTTATACGTTATAGAATATACGTTATAGGTTATACGTTATACGTTATACGTTATACGTTATAAGTTATACGTTATACGTTATACGTTATACGCCATTCGTTATACGTTAGGCGTTACACAATGTAGGTTATACGTTATACGTTATACGTTATACGTTATACGTTATACGTTATACGTTATACGTTATACGTTATACGTTATACGTTATACGTTATACGTTATACGTTATACGTTATACGTTATACGTTATACGTTATACGTTATACGTTATACGTTATACGTTATACGTTATACGTTGTACGTTATACGTTATACGTTATACGTTATACGTCATACGTTATACGTTATACGTTATACGTTATACGTTATACGTTATACGTTATACGTTGTACGTTATACGTTATACGTTATACGTTATACATTATACGTTATACGTTATACGTTATACGTTATACGTTATACATTGTACGTTATACGTTATACGTTATACGTTATACGTTATACGTTATACGTTATACGTTATACGTTATACGTTATACGTTATACGTTATACGTTATACGTTATACGTTATACGTTATACGTTATACGTTATACGTTATACGTTATACGTTATACGTTATACGTTATACGTTATACGTTATACGTTATACGTTATATCGTTTATACGTTATACGTAATACGTTATACGTTATACGTCATACGTTATACGTTATACGATATAAGTTATACGTTATACGTTATACGTTATACGTTATACGTTATACGTTACACGTCATACGCTATACGTTATACGTCATACGTTATACGCTATACGTTATACGTTATAGGTCATACCTTATTCGTGATACGTCATACGTTATACGTTATACGTCATACGTTATACCTTAGACGTTACGGGTTATACGTTATACGTTATACGTTATACGTTATACGTTATACGTTATACGTTATACGTTATACGTTATACGTTATACGTTATACGTTATACGTTATACGTTATACGTTATACGTCATACGTTATACGTTATACGTTATACGTTATACGTTATACGTTATACGTTATACGTTGTACGTTATACGTTATACGTTATACGTTATACATTATACGTTATACGTTATACGTTATACGTTATACGTTATACATTGTACGTTATACGTTATACGTTATACGTTATACGTTATACGTTATACGCTATACGTTATACGTTATACGTTATACGTTATACGTTATACGTTATACGTTATACGTTATACGTTATACGTCATACGTTATACCTTAGACGTTACGGGTTATACGTTATACGTTATACGTTATACGTTATACGTTATACGTTATACGTTATACGCTATACTTTATACGTTATACGTTATACGTTATACAATACACGTTATACGTCATTCGTTATACGTTAGATGTTACACAATATAGGTTATACGTTATACGTTATACGTTATACGTTATACGTTATACGTTATACGTTATACGTTATACGTTATACGTTATACGTTATACTTTATACGTTATACGTTATACGTTATACGTTATAGAATATACGTTATAGGTTATACGTTATACGTTATACGTAATAAGTTATACGTTATACGTTATACGTTATACATTATACGTTATACGTTATACGTTATACGTTATACGTTATAGAATATACGTTATACGTTATACGTTATAGAATATACGTTATACGTTATACGTTATACGTCATTCGTTATACGTTAGACGTTACACAATATAGGTTATACGTTATACGTTATACGTTATACGTTATACGTTATACGTTATACGTTATACGTTATACGTTATACGTTATACGTTATACGTTATACGTTATACGTTATACGTTATACGTTATACGTTATACGTTATACGTTATACGCTATACGTTATACGTTATACGTTATACGTTATACGTTATACGTCATACGTTATACGTCATACGTTATACGTTAGACGTTACACGTTATACGTTATACGTTATACGTTATACGTTATACGTTATACGTTATACGTTATACGTTATACGTTATACGTTATACGTTATACGTTATACGTTATACGTTATACGTTATACGTTATACGTTATACGTTATACGTTATACGTTATACGTTATACGTTATACGTTATACGTTATACGTTATACGTTAAACGTTATACGTTATACGTTATACGTTATACGTTATACGTTATACGTTATACATTGTACGTTATACGTTATACGTTATACGTTATACGTTATACGTTATACGCTATACGTTATACGTTATACGTTATACGTTATACGTTATACGTTATACGTTATACGTTATACGTTATACGTCATACGTTATACCTTAGACGTTACGGGTTATACGTTATACGTTATACGTTATACGTTATACGTTATACGTTATACGTTATACGTTATACGTTATACGTTATACGTTATACGTTATACGTTATACGTTATACGTTATACGTTATACGTTATACGTTATACGTTATACGTTATACGTTATACGTTATACGTTATACGTTATACGTTATACGTTATACGTTATACGTTGTACGTTATACGTTATACGTTATACGTTATACGTCATACGTTATACGTTATACGTTATACGTTATACGTTATACGTTATACGTTATACGTTGTACGTTATACGTTATACGTTATACGTTATACATTATACGTTATACGTTATACGTTATACGTTATACGTTATACATTGTACGTTATACGTTATACGTTATACGTTATACGTTATACGTTATACGTTATACGTTATACGTTATACGTTATACGTTATACGTTATACGTTATACGTTATACGTTATACGTTATACGTTATACGTTATACGTTATACGTTATACGTTATACGTTATACGTTATACGTTATACGTTATACGTTATACGTTATATCGTTTATACGTTATACGTAATACGTTATACGTTATACGTCATACGTTATACGTTATACGATATAAGTTATACGTTATACGTTATACGTTATACGTTATACGTTATACGTTACACGTCATACGCTATACGTTATACGTCATACGTTATACGCTATACGTTATACGTTATAGGTCATACCTTATTCGTGATACGTCATACGTTATACGTTATACGTCATACGTTATACCTTAGACGTTACGGGTTATACGTTATACGTTATACGTTATACGTTATACGTTATACGTTATACGTTATACGTTATACGTTATACGTTATACGTTATACGTTATACGTTATACGTTATACGTTATACGTCATACGTTATACGTTATACGTTATACGTTATACGTTATACGTTATACGTTATACGTTGTACGTTATACGTTATACGTTATACGTTATACATTATACGTTATACGTTATACGTTATACGTTATACGTTATACATTGTACGTTATACGTTATACGTTATACGTTATACGTTATACGTTATACGCTATACGTTATACGTTATACGTTATACGTTATACGTTATACGTTATACGTTATACGTTATACGTTATACGTCATACGTTATACCTTAGACGTTACGGGTTATACGTTATACGTTATACGTTATACGTTATACGTTATACGTTATACGTTATACGCTATACTTTATACGTTATACGTTATACGTTATACAATACACGTTATACGTCATTCGTTATACGTTAGATGTTACACAATATAGGTTATACGTTATACGTTATACGTTATACGTTATACGTTATACGTTATACGTTATACGTTATACGTTATACGTTATACGTTATACTTTATACGTTATACGTTATACGTTATACGTTATAGAATATACGTTATAGGTTATACGTTATACGTTATACGTAATAAGTTATACGTTATACGTTATACGTTATACATTATACGTTATACGTTATACGTTATACGTTATACGTTATAGAATATACGTTATACGTTATACGTTATAGAATATACGTTATACGTTATACGTTATACGTCATTCGTTATACGTTAGACGTTACACAATATAGGTTATACGTTATACGTTATACGTTATACGTTATACGTTATACGTTATACGTTATACGTTATACGTTATACGTTATACGTTATACGTTATACGTTATACGTTATACGTTATACGTTATACGTTATACGTTATACGTTATACGTTATACGCTATACGTTATACGTTATACGTTATACGTTATACGTTATACGTCATACGTTATACGTCATACGTTATACGTTAGACGTTACACGTTATACGTTATACGTTATACGTTATACGTTATACGTTATACGTTATACGTTATACGTTATACGTTATACGTTATACGTTATACGTTATACGTTATACGTTATACGTTATACGTTATACGTTATACGTTATACGTTATACGTTATACGTTATACGTTATACGTTATACGTTATACGTTATACGTTAAACGTTATACGTTATACGTTATACGTTATACGTTATACGTTATACGTTATACGTTATACGTTATACGTTATACGTTATACGTTATACGTTATACGTTATACGTTATACGTTATACGTTATACGTTATACGTTATACGTTATACGTTATACGTTATACGTTATACGTTGTACGTTATACGTTGTACGTTATACGTTATACGTTATACGTTATACGTTATACGTTATACGTTATACGTTATACGTTATAGAATATACGTTATAGGTTATACGTTATACGTTATACGTTATACGTTATAAGTTATACGTTATACGTTATACGTTATACATTATACGTTATACGTTATACGTTATACGTTATACGTTATAGAATATACGGTATAGGTTATACGTTATACGTTATACGTTATACGTTATACGTTACACGTTATACGTTGTACGTTATACGTTATACGTTATACGTTATAGAATATACGGTATAGGTTATACGTTATACGTTATACGTTATACGTTATACGTTACACGTTATACGTTGTACGTTATACGTTATACGTTACACGTTATACATTATACGTTATACGTTATACGTTATACGTTATACGTTATACGTTATACGTTATAGAATATACGTTATAGGTTATACGTTATACGTTATACGTTATACGTTATACGTTATAAGTTATACGTAATACGTTATACGTTAGACGTTACACGTTATATGTTATACGTTATACGTTATACATTATACGTTATAAGTTATACGTTATACGTTATACGGTATAGAATATACGTTATACGTTATACGTTATACGTGATTCGTTATACGTTAGACGTTACACAATATAGGTTATACGTTATACGTTATACGTTATACGTTATACGTTATACGTTATACGTTATACGTTATACGTTATACGTTATACGTTATACGTTGTACGTTATACGTTATACGTTATACGTTATACGTCATACGTTATACGTTATACGTTATACGTTATACGTTATACGTTATACGTTATACGTTGTACGTTATACGTTATACGTTATACGTTATACATTATACGTTATACGTTATACGTTATACGTTATACGTTATACATTGTACGTTATACGTTATACGTTATACGTTATACGTTATACGTTATACGTTATACGTTATACGTTATACGTTATACGTTATACGTTATACGTTATACGTTATACGTTATACGTTATACGTTATACGTTATACGTTTTACGTTATACGTTATACGTTATACGTTATACGTTATACGTTATACGTTATACGTTATACGCTATACGTTATACGTTATACCTTATACGTTATACGTTATACGTTATACGTTATACGTTATACGTTATACGTTATACGTCATACGTTATACCTTAGACGTTACGGGTTATACGTTATACGTTATACGTTATACGTTATACGTTATACGTTATACGTTATACGCTATACTTTATACGTTATACGTTATACGTTATACAATACACGTTATACGTCATTCGTTATACGTTAGATGTTACACAATATAGGTTATACGTTATACGTTATACGTTATACGTTATACGTTATACGTTATACGTTATACGTTATACGTTATACGTTATACGTTATACGTTATACTTTATACGTTATACGTTATACGTTATACGTTATAGAATATACGTTATAGGTTATACGTTATACGTTATACGTAATAAGTTATACGTTATACGTTATACGTTATACATTATACGTTATACGTTATACGTTATACGTTATACGTTATAGAATATACGTTATACGTTATACGTTATAGAATATACGTTATACGTTATACGTTATACGTCATTCGTTATACGTTAGACGTTACACAATATAGGTTATACGTTATACGTTATACGTTATACGTTATACGTTATACGTTATACGTTATACGTTATACGTTATACGTTATACGTTATACGTTATACGTTATACGTTATACGTTATACGTTATACGTTATACGTTATACGTTATACGTTATACGTTATACGTTATACGTTATACGTTATACGTTATACGTTATACGTTATACGTTATACGTTATACGTTATACGTTATACGTTATACGTTATACGTTATACGTTATACGTTATACGTTATACGTTATACGTTATACGTTATACGTTATACGTTATACGTTATACGTTATACGTTATACGTTATACGTTATACGTTGTACGTTATACGTTGTACGTTATACGTTGTACGTTATACGTTATACGTTATACGTTATACGTTATACGTTATACGTTATACGTTATACGTTATAGAATATACGTTATAGGTTATACGTTATACGTTATACGTTATACGTTATAAGTTATACGTTATACGTTATACGTTATACATTATACGTTATACGTTATACGTTATACGTTATACGTTATAGAATATACGGTATAGGTTATACGTTATACGTTATACGTTATACGTTATACGTTACACGTTATACGTTGTACGTTATACGTTATACGTTATACGTTATAGAATATACGGTATAGGTTATACGTTATACGTTATACGTTATACGTTATACGTTACACGTTATACGTTGTACGTTATACGTTATACGTTACACGTTATACATTATACGTTATACGTTACACGTTATACGTTATACGTTATACGTTATACGTTATAGAATATACGTTATAGGTTATACGTTATACGTTATACGTTATACGTTATAAGTTATACGTAATACGTTATACGTTAGACGTTACACGTTATATGTTATACGTTATACGTTATACATTATACGTTATACGTTATACGTTATACGTTATACGGTATAGAATATACGTTATACGTTATACGTTATACGGTATAGAATATACGTTATACGTTATACGTTATACGTGATTCGTTATACGTTAGACGTTACACAATATAGGTTATACGTTATACGTTATACGTTATACGTTATACGTTATACGTTATACGTTATACGTTATACGTTATACATTATACGTTATACGTTATACGTTATACGTTATACGTTATAGAATATACGGTATAGGTTATACGTTATACGTTATACGTTATACGTTATACGTTACACGTTATACGTTGTACGTTATACGTTATACGTTACACGTTATACATTATACGTTATACGTTATACGTTATACGTTATACGTTATAGAATATACGTTATAGGTTATACGTTATACGTTATACGTTATACGTTATACGTTATAAGTTATACGTTATACGTTATACGTTATACGTTATACGTTATACGTTATACGTTATACGTTATACGTTGTACGTTATACGTTGTACGTTATACGTTATACGTTACACGTTATACATTATACGTTATACGTTATACGTTATACGTTATACGTTATAGAATATACGTTATAGGTTATACGTTATACGTTATACGTTATACGTTATAAGTTATACGTTATACGTTATACGTTATACGTTATACGTTATACTATATACGTTATACGTTATACGCTATACGTTATACGTTATACGTTATACGTTATACGTTATACGTTATACGTAATACGTTATACGTTAGACGTTACACGTTATATGTTATACGTTATACGTTATACGTTATACGTTATACGTTATACGTTATACGTTATACGTTATACGTTATACGTTATACGTTATACGTTATACGTTATACGTTATACGTTATACGTTATACGTTATACGTTATACGTTATACGTTATACGTTATACGTTATACGTTATACGTTATACGTTATACGTTATACGTTATACGTTATACGTTATACGTTATACGTTATACGTTATACGTTATACGTTATACGTTATACGTTATACGTTATACGTTATACGTTATACGTTATACGTTATACGTTATACGTTATACGTTATACGTTATACGTTATACGTTATACGTTATACGTTATACGTTATACGTTATACGTTATACGTTATACGTTATACGTTATACGTTATACGTTAGACGTTACACGTTACACGTTATACGTTATACGTTATACGTTATACGTTATACGTTATACGTTATACGTTATACGTTATACGGTATACGTTATGCGGTATACGCTATACGTTATGCGTTATAGGATATACGTTATGCGTTATAGGATATACGTTATACGTTATACGTTGTACGTTATACGTTATACGTTATACGTTATACGTTATACGTTATACGTTATACGTTATACGTTATACGTTATACGTTATAAGTTATACGTTATACGTTATACGTTATACGTTATACGTTATACGTTATACGGTATACGTTATGCGTTATACGCTATACGTTATGCGTTATAGGATATACGTTATACGTTATAAGTTATACGTTATACGTTGTACGTTATACGTTATACGTTATACGTTATACGTTATACGTTATACGTTATACGTTATACGTTATACGTTATACGTTATACGTTATACGTTATACGTTATACGTTACACGTTATACGTTACACGTTATACGTTACACGTTATACGTTATACGTTATACGTTATACGTTATACGTTATACGTTATAAGTTATACGTTATACGTTAGACGTTACACGTTACACGTTATACGTTATACGTTATACGTTATACGTTATACGTTATACGTTATACGTTATACGTTATACGTTATACGTTATACGTTATACGTTATACGTTATACGTTATACGTTATGCGTTATACGTTATACGTTATACGTTATACGGTATACGTTATGCGTTATACGCTATACGTTATGCGTTATAGGATATACGTTATACGTTATAAGTTATACGTTATACGTTGTACGTTATACGTTATACGTTATACGTTATACGTTATACGTTATACGTTATACGTTATACGTTATACGTTATACGTTATACGTTATACGTTATACGTTATACGTTATACGTTATACGTTCTACGTTCTACGTTCTACGTTCTACGTTCTACGTTATACGTTATACGTTCTACGTTCTACGTTCTACGTTCTACGTTCTACGTTATACGTTCTACGTTCTACGTTATACGTTCTACGTTATACGTTATACGTTATACGTTATACGTTATACGTTATACGTTATACGTTATACGTTATACGTTACACGCTATACGTTATACGTTATACGTTATACGTTATACGTTATACGTTATTCGTTATACGTTATACGTTATACGCTATACGTTATACGTTATACGTTATACGTTATACGTTATACGTTATACGTTACACGTTATAAGTTACACGTTATACGTTACACGTTATACGTTACACGTTATACGTTATACGTTATACGTTATACGTTATACGTTATACGTTATACGTTATACGTTATACGTTATACGTTATACGTTATACCTTATACGTTATACGTATTACGTTATACGTTATACGTTCTACGTTCTACGTTCTACGTTATACGTTATACGTTATACGTTCTACGTTCTACGTTCTACGTTCTACGTTATACGTTATACGTTATACGTTATACGTTATACGTTATACGTTATACGGTATACGTTATGCGTTATACGCTATACGTTATGCGTTATAGGATATACGTTATACGTTATAAGTTATACGTTATACGTTGTACGTTATACGTTATACGTTATACGTTATACGTTATACGTTATACGTTATACGTTATACGTTATACGTTATACGTTATACGTTATACGTTATACGGTATACGTTATGCGTTATACGCTATACGTTATGCGTTATAGGATATACGTTATACGTTATAAGTTATACGTTATACGTTGTACGTTATACGTTATACGTTATACGTTATACGTTATACGTTATACGTTATACGTTATACGTTATACGTTATACGTTATACGTTATACGTTATACGTTATACGTTATACGTTATACGTTCTACGTTCTACGTTCTACGTTCTACGTTATACGTTATACGTTATACGTTCTACGTTCTACGTTCTACGTTCTACGTTATACGTTATACGTTATACGTTATACGTTATACGTTATACGTTATACGTTATACGGTATACGTTATGCGTTATACGCTATACGTTATGCGTTATAGGATATACGTTATACGTTATAAGTTATACGTTATACGTTGTACGTTATACGTTATACGTTATACGTTATACGTTATACGTTATACGTTATACGTTATACGTTATACGTTATACGTTATACGTTATACGTTATACGTTATACGTTACACGTTATACGTTACACGTTATACGTTACACGTTATACGTTATACGTTATACGTTATACGTTGTACGTTATACGTTATAAGTTATACGTTATACGTTAGACGTTACACGTTACACGTTATACGTTATACGTTATACGTTATACGTTATACGTTATACGTTATACGTTATACGGTATACGTTATACGTTATACGTTATACGTTATACGTTATACGTTATACGTTATACGTTATACGTTATACGTTATACGGTATACGTTATGCGTTATACGCTATACGTTATGCGTTATAGGATATACGTTATACGTTATAAGTTATACGTTATACGTTGTACGTTATACGTTATACGTTATACGTTATACGTTATACGTTATACGTTATACGTTATACGTTATACGTTATACGTTATACGTTATACGTTATACGTTATACGTTATACGTTATACGTTATACGTTATACGTTCTACGTTCTACGTTCTACGTTATACGTTATACGTTATACGTTCTACGTTCTACGTTCTACGTTCTACGTTCTACGTTCTACGTTCTACGTTATACGTTATACGTTATACGTTATACGTTATACGTTATACGTTATACGTTATACGTTATACGTTACACGCTATACGTTATACGTTATACGTTATACGTTATACGTTATACGTTATTCGTTATACGTTATACGTTATACGTTATACGTTATACGTTATACGTTACACGTTATACGTTACACGTTATACGTTACACGTTATACGTTACACGTTATACGTTACACGTTATACGTTATACGTTATACGTTATACGTTATACGTTATACGTTATACGTTATACGTTATACGTTATACGTTATACGTTATACGTTATACGTTATACCTTATACGTTATACGTAATACGTTATACGTTATACGTTATACGTTATACGTTATACGTTATACGTTACACGTTATACGTTATACGTTATACGTTATACGTTATACGTTATACGTTATACGTTATACGTTATACGTTCTACGTTCTACGTTCTACGTTCTACGTTATACGTTATACGTTCTACGTTCTACGTTCTACGTTCTACGTTCTACGTTCTACGTTCTACGTTCTACGTTCTACGTTATACGTTATACGTTATACGTTATACGTTATACGTTATACGCTATACGTTATACGTTATACGTTATACGTTATACGTTATACGTTATACGTTATACGTTATACGTTATACGTTATACGTTATACGTTATACGTTACACGTTATACGTTATACGTTCTACGTTATACGTTATACGTTATACGTTATACGTTATACGTTTTACGTTATACGTTATACGTTATACGTTATACTTTATACGTTATACGTTATACGTTATACGTTATACGTTATACGTTATACGTTATACGTTATACGTTATACGTTATACGTCATACGATATACGTTATACGTTATACGTTATGCGTTATAGGATATACGTTGTACGTTATACGTTGTACGTTATACGTTATACGTTATACGTTATACGTTATACGTTATACGTTATACGTTATACGTTATACGTTATACATTATACGTTCTACGTTCTACGTTATACGTTATACGTTATACGTTATACGTTATACGTTATACGTTATACGTTATACGTTATACGTTATACTTTATACGTTATACGTTATACGTTATACGTTATACGTTATACGGTATACGTTATGCGTTATACCCTATACGTTATACGTTATACGTTATACGTTATACGTTATACGTTATACGTTAAACGTTAGACGTTATATGTTGTACGTTATACGTTGTACGTTATACGTTATATGTAATATGTATTACGTTATACGTTATACGCTATACGTTATACGTTACACGTTATACGTTATACGTTATGCGTTATACGTTATACGTTATACGTTATACGTTATACTTTATACGTTATACGTTATACGTTATACGTTATACGTTATACGTTATACGTTATACGTTATACGTTATACGTTATACGTTCTACGTTCTACGTTATACGTTCTACGTTATACGTTATACGTTCTACGTTCTACGTTCTACGTTCTACGTTCTACGTTATACGTTATACGTTCTACGTTCTACGTTCTACGTTATACGTTCTACGTTATACGTTCTACGTTCTACGTTATACGTTCTACGTTATACGTTATACGTTATACGTTATACGTTATACGTTATACGTTATACGTTATACGTTATACGTTATACGTTATACGTTATACGTTATACGTTATACGTTATTCGTTATACGTTATACGTTATACGCTATACGTTATACGTTATACGTTATATGTTATACGTTATACGTTATATCGTTTATACGTTATACGTAATACGTTATACGTTATACGTCATACGTTATACGTTATACGATATAAGTTATACGTTATACGTTATACGTTATACGTTATACGTTATACGTTACACGTCATACGCTATACGTTATACGTCATACGTTATACGCTATACGTTATACGTTATAGGTCATACCTTATTCGTGATACGTCATACGTTATACGTTATACGTTCTACGTTATACGTTATACGTTATATGTTACACGTTATACGTTATACGTTACACGTTCTACGTTATACGTTACACGTTATACGTTATACGTTATACGTTATACTTTATACGTTATACGTTATACGTTATACGTTATACGTTATACGTTTTACGTTATACGTTATACGTTATACGTTATACGTTATACGTTATACTATATACGTTATACGTTATACGCTATACGTTATACGTTATACGTTATACGTTATACGTTATACGTTATACGTTATACGTTATACGTTATACATCATACGTTATACGTTATACGTTATACGTTATACGTTATACGTTATACGTTATACGTTGTACGTTATACGTTATACGTTATACGTTATACATTATACGTTATACGTTATAGAATATACGTTATAGGTTATACGTTATACGTTATACGTTATACGTTATAAGTTATACGTTATACGTTATACGTTATACGCCATTCGTTATACGTTAGGCGTTACACAATGTAGGTTATACGTTATACGTTATACGTTATACGTTATACGTTATACGTTATACGTTATACGTTATACGTTATACGTTATACGTTATACGTTATACGTTATACGTTATACGTTATACGTTATACGTTATACGTTATACGTTATACGTTATACGTTATACGTTATACGTTATACGTTATACGTTATACGTTATACGTTATACGTTATACGTTATACGTTATACGTTGTACGTTATACGTTATACGTTATACGTTATACGTCATACGTTATACGTCATACGTTATACGTTATACGTTATACGTTATACGTTATACGTTGTACGTTATACGTTATACGTTATACGTTATACATTATACGTTATACGTTATACGTTATACGTTATACGTTATACATTGTACGTTATACGTTATACGTTATACGTTATACGTTATACGTTATACGTTATACGTTATACGTTATACGTTATACGTTATACGTTATACGTTATACGTTATACGTTATACGTTATACGTTATACGTTTTACGTTATACGTTATACGTTATACGTTATACGTTATACGTTATACGTTATACGTTATACGCTATACGTTATACGTTATACGTTATACGTTATACGTTATACGTTATACGTTATACGTTATACGTTATACGTCATACGTTATACCTTAGACGTTACGGGTTATACGTTATACGTTATACGTTATACGTTATACGTTATACGTTATACGTTATACGCTATACTTTATACGTTATACGTTATACGTTATACAATACACGTTATACGTCATTCGTTATACGTTAGATGTTACACAATATAGGTTATACGTTATACGTTATACGTTATACGTTATACGTTATACGTTATACGTTATACGTTATACGTTATACGTTATACGTTATACTTTATACGTTATACGTTATACGTTATACGTTATAGAATATACGTTATAGGTTATACGTTATACGTTATACGTAATAAGTTATACGTTATACGTTATACGTTATACATTATACGTTATACGTTATACGTTATACGTTATACGTTATAGAATATACGTTATACGTTATACGTTATAGAATATACGTTATACGTTATACGTTATACGTCATTCGTTATACGTTAGACGTTACACAATATAGGTTATACGTTATACGTTATACGTTATACGTTATACGTTATACGTTATACGTTATACGTTATACGTTATACGTTATACGTTATACGTTATACGTTATACGTTATACGTTATACGTTATACGTTATACGTTATACGTTATACGTTATACGCTATACGTTATACGTTATACGTTATACGTTATACGTAATACGTTATACGTTATACGTCATACGTTATACGTCAGACGTTACACGTTATATGTTATACGTTATACGTTACACGTTATACGTTATACGTTATACGTTATACGTTATACGTTATACGTTATACGTTATACGTTATACGTTATACGTTATACGTTATACGTTATACGTTATACGTTATACGTTATACGTTATACGTTATACGTTATACGTTATACGTTATACGTTATACGTTATACGTTATACGTTATACGTTATACGTTATACGTTATACGTTATACGTTATACGTTATACGTTATACGTTATACGTTATACGTTATACGTTATACGTTATACGTTATACGTTGTACGTTATACGTTGTACGTTATACGTTGTACGTTATACGTTATACGTTATACGTTATACGTTATACGTTATACGTTATACGTTATACGTTATACGTTATAGAATATACGTTATAGGTTATACGTTATACGTTATACGTTATACGTTATAAGTTATACGTTATACGTTATACGTTATACATTATACGTTATACGTTATACGTTATACGTTATACGTTATACGTTATACGTTATACGTTATACGTTATACGTTATACGTTATACGTTATACGTTGTACGTTATACGTTGTACGTTATACGTTGTACGTTATACGTTATACGTTATACGTTATACGTTATACGTTATACGTTATACGTTATACGTTATAGAATATACGTTATAGGTTATACGTTATACGTTATACGTTATACGTTATACGTTACACGTTATACGTTGTACGTTATACGTTATACGTTATACGTTATAGAATATACGGTATAGGTTATACGTTATACGTTATACGTTATACGTTATACGTTACACGTTATACGTTGTACGTTATACGTTATACGTTACACGTTATACATTATACGTTATACGTTATACGTTATACGTTATACGTTATACGTTATACGTTATAGAATATACGTTATAGGTTATACGTTATACGTTATACGTTATACGTTATAAGTTATACGTAATACGTTATACGTTAGACGTTACACGTTATATGTTATACGTTATACGTTATACATTATACGTTATAAGTTATACGTTATACGTTATACGGTATAGAATATACGTTATACGTTATACGTTATACGTGATTCGTTATACGTTAGACGTTACACAATATAGGTTATACGTTATACGTTATACGTTATACGTTATACGTTATACGTTATACGTTATACGTTATACGTTATACGTTATACGTTATACGTTATACGTTGTACGTTATACGTTATACGTTATACGTTATACGTCATACGTTATACGTTATACGTTATACGTTATACGTTATACGTTATACGTTATACGTTGTACGTTATACGTTATACGTTATACGTTATACATTATACGTTATACGTTATACGTTATACGTTATACGTTATACATTGTACGTTATACGTTATACGTTATACGTTATACGTTATACGTTATACGTTATACGTTATACGTTATACGTTATACGTTATACGTTATACGTTATACGTTATACGTTATACGTTATACGTTATACGTTATACGTTTTACGTTATACGTTATACGTTATACGTTATACGTTATACGTTATACGTTATACGTTATACGTTATACGCTATACGTTATACGTTATACGTTATACGTTATACGTTATACGTTATACGTTATACGTTATACGTTATACGTCATACGTTATACCTTAGACGTTACGGGTTATACGTTATACGTTATACGTTATACGTTATACGTTATACGTTATACGTTATACGCTATACTTTATACGTTATACGTTATACGTTATACAATACACGTTATACGTCATTCGTTATACGTTAGATGTTACACAATATAGGTTATACGTTATACGTTATACGTTATACGTTATACGTTATACGTTATACGTTATACGTTATACGTTATACGTTATACGTTATACTTTATACGTTATACGTTATACGTTATACGTTATAGAATATACGTTATAGGTTATACGTTATACGTTATACGTTATACGTTATACGTTATACGTTATACGTTATACGTTCTACGTTCTACGTTATACGTTATACGTTATACGTTATACGTTATACGTTATACGTTATACGTTATACGTTATACGTTATACTTTATACGTTATACGTTATACGTTATACGTTATACGTTATACGGTATACGTTATGCGTTATACCCTATACGTTATACGTTATACGTTATACGTTATACGTTATACGTTATACGTTAAACGTTAGACGTTATATGTTGTACGTTATACGTTGTACGTTATACGTTATATGTAATATGTATTACGTTATACGTTATACGCTATACGTTATACGTTACACGTTATACGTTATACGTTATGCGTTATACGTTATACGTTATACGTTATACGTTATACTTTATACGTTATACGTTATACGTTATACGTTATACGTTATACGTTATACGTTATACGTTATACGTTATACGTTATACGTTCTACGTTCTACGTTATACGTTCTACGTTATACGTTATACGTTCTACGTTCTACGTTCTACGTTATACGTTCTACGTTCTACGTTATACGTTATACGTTCTACGTTCTACGTTCTACGTTCTACGTTCTACGTTATACGTTCTACGTTCTACGTTATACGTTCTACGTTATACGTTATACGTTATACGTTATACGTTATACGTTATACGTTATACGTTATACGTTATACGTTATACGTTATACGTTATACGTTATACGTTAAACGTTATTCGTTATACGTTATACGTTATACGCTATACGTTATACGTTATACGTTATATGTTATACGTTATACGTTATATCGTTTATACGTTATACGTAATACGTTATACGTTATACGTCATACGTTATACGTTATACGATATAAGTTATACGTTATACGTTATACGTTATACGTTATACGTTATACGTTACACGTCATACGCTATACGTTATACGTCATACGTTATACGCTATACGTTATACGTTATAGGTCATACCTTATTCGTGATACGTCATACGTTATACGTAATACGTTCTACGTTATACGTTA
The DNA here is from genome assembly GCF_051014685.1 of Ptiloglossa arizonensis. Lineage (NCBI taxonomy): Eukaryota > Metazoa > Arthropoda > Insecta > Hymenoptera > Colletidae > Ptiloglossa > Ptiloglossa arizonensis. The sequence goes on from NW_027479367.1 coordinate 139,007, forward strand.
TACGTTATATGTTACACGTTATACGTTATACGTTACACGTTCTACGTTATACGTTACACGTTATACGTTATACGTTATACGTTATACGTTATACGTTATACGTTATACGTTATACGTTATACGTTATACGTTTTACGTTATACGTTATACGTTATACGTTATACGTTATACGTTATACTATATACGTTATACGTTATACGCTATACGTTATACGTTATACGTTATACGTTATACGTTATACGTTATACGTTATACGTTATACGTTATACATCATACGTTATACGTTATACGTTATACGTTATACGTTATACGTTATACGTTATACGTTGTACGTTATACGTTATACGTTATACGTTATACATTATACGTTATACGTTATACGTTATACGTTATACGTTATACGTTATACGTTATACGTTATACGTTATACGTTATACATTGTACGTTATACGTTATACGTTATACGTTATACGTTATACGTTATACGTTATACGTTATACGTTATACGTTATACGTTATACGTTATACGTTATACGTTATACGTTATACGTTATACGTTATACGTTATACGTTATACGTTATACGTTATACGTTATACGTTATACGTTATACGTTATACGTTATACGTTATACGTTGTACGTTATACGTTATACGTTATACGTTATACGTTGTACGTTATACGTTATACGTTATACGTTATACGTCATACGTTATACGTTATACGTTATACGTTATACGTTATACGTTATACGTTATACGTTGTACGTTATACGTTATACGTTATACGTTATACATTATACGTTATACGTTATACGTTATACGTTATACGTTATACATTGTACGTTATACGTTATACGTTATACGTTATACGTTATACGTTATACGTTATACGTTATACGTTATACGTTATACGTTATACGTTATACGTTATACGTTATACGTTATACGTTATACGTTATACGTTATACGTTTTACGTTATACGTTATACGTTATACGTTATACGTTATACGTTATACGTTATACGTTATACGCTATACGTTATACGTTATACGTTATACGTTATACGTTATACGTTATACGTTATACGTTATACGTTATACGTCATACGTTATACCTTAGACGTTACGGGTTATACGTTATACGTTATACGTTATACGTTATACGTTATACGTTATACGTTATACGCTATACTTTATACGTTATACGTTATACGTTATACAATACACGTTATACGTCATTCGTTATACGTTAGATGTTACACAATATAGGTTATACGTTATACGTTATACGTTATACGTTATACGTTATACGTTATACGTTATACGTTATACGTTATACGTTATACGTTATACTTTATACGTTATACGTTATACGTTATACGTTATAGAATATACGTTATAGGTTATACGTTATACGTTATACGTAATAAGTTATACGTTATACGTTATACGTTATACATTATACGTTATACGTTATACGTTATACGTTATACGTTATAGAATATACGTTATACGTTATACGTTATAGAATATACGTTATACGTTATACGTTATACGTCATTCGTTATACGTTAGACGTTACACAATATAGGTTATACGTTATACGTTATACGTTATACGTTATACGTTATACGTTATACGTTATACGTTATACGTTATACGTTATACGTTATACGTTATACGTTATACGTTATACGTTATACGTTATACGTTATACGTTATACGTTATACGTTATACGTTATACGTTATACGTTATACGTTATACGTTATACGTTATACGTTATACGTTATACGTTATACGTTATACGTTATACGTTATACGTTATACGTTATACGTTATACGTTGTACGTTATACGTTGTACGTTATACGTTGTACGTTATACGTTGTACGTTATACGTTATACGTTATACGTTATACGTTATACGTTATACGTTATACGTTATACGTTATACGTTATAGAATATACGTTATAGGTTATACGTTATACGTTATACGTTATACGTTATAAGTTATACGTTATACGTTATACGTTATACATTATACGTTATACGTTATACGTTATACGTTATACGTTATACGTTATACGTTATACGTTATACGTTATACGTTATACGTTATACGTTATACGTTGTACGTTATACGTTGTACGTTATACGTTATACGTTATACGTTATACGTTATACGTTATACGTTATACGTTATACGTTATAGAATATACGTTATAGGTTATACGTTATACGTTATACGTTATACGTTATACGTTACACGTTATACGTTGTACGTTATACGTTATACGTTATACGTTATAGAATATACGGTATAGCTTATACGTTATACGTTATACGTTATACGTTATACGTTATACGTTATACGTTATACGTTATACGTTATACGTTATACGTTATACGTTATACGTTATACGTTATACGTTATACGTTATACGTTATACGTTATACGTTATACGTTATACGTTATACGTTATACGTTATACGTTATACGTTATACGTTATACGTTATACGTTATACGTTATACGTTATACGTTATACGTTATACGTTGTACGTTATACGTTGTACGTTATACGTTGTACGTTATACGTTGTACGTTATACGTTATACGTTATACGTTATACGTTATACGTTATACGTTATACGTTATACGTTATACGTTATAGAATATACGTTATAGGTTATACGTTATACGTTATACGTTATACGTTATAAGTTATACGTTATACGTTATACGTTATACATTATACGTTATACGTTATACGTTATACGTTATACGTTATACGTTATACGTTATACGTTATACGTTATACGTTATACGTTATACGTTATACGTTGTACG
>NW_027479368.1:0-141299 GCF_051014685.1 Ptiloglossa arizonensis
TTGACCTAACCCAAAAGTTCCTATTGCATCTGAAAGTAGAAACTCGCCCGATTACAACGGTTTTTGTATTTTTTCCCTAGGCCATTCTGGTTAAGCGTTTGGAGCAGCAGAATTGTGAAAAATTTTTTGCCTTCTCTACCATTTCTTGGCTTCAAACTCCCATATCTCGCGAACGGATTGACCTAACCCAAAAATTCCTATTGCATCTGAAGGTAGAAACTCGCCCGATTACAACGGTATGTGTATTTTTTCCCTAGGCCATTCTGGTTAAGCGTTTGGAGCAGCAGAAGTGCGAAAAATTTGTTGTCTTCTCAACCATTTCTGAGCTTCAAACTCCCATATCTCGCGAACGGATTGACCTAACCCAAAAATTCCTGTTGCATCTGAAAGTAGAAACTCGCCCGATTACAACGGTATGTGTATTTTTTCCCTAGGCCATTCTGGTTAAGCGTTCGGAGCAGCAGAATTGCGAAAAATTTTTTGCCTTCTCAACCATTTCGTGTCTTCAAACTCCCATATCTCGCGAACGGATTGACCTAACCCAAAAATTCCTATTGCATCTGAAAGTAGAAACTCGCCCGATTACAACGGTTTTTGTATTTTTTCCCTAGGCCATTCTGGTTAAGCGTTTGGAGTAGCAGAATTGCGAAAAATTTTTTGCCTTCTCAACCATTTCTTGGCTTCAAACTCCCATATCTCGCGAAGGGATTGACCTAACCCAAAAATTCCTATTGCATCTGAAAGTAGAAACTCGCCCGATTACAACGGTATGTGTATTTTTTCCCTAGGCCATTCTGGTTAAGCGTTTGGAGCAGCAGAATTGTGAAAAATTTTTTGCCTTCTCTACCATTTCTTGGCTTCAAAGTCCCATATCTCGCGAACGGATTGACCTAACCCAAAAATTCCTATTGCACCTGAAAGTAGAAACTCGCCCGATTACAACGGTTTTTGTATTTTTTCTCTAGGCCATTCTGGTTAAGCGTTTGGAGCAGCAGAACTGTGAAAAATTTTTTGCCTTCTCTACCATTTCTTGGCTTCAAACTCCCATATCTCGCGAACGGATTGACCTAACCCAAAAATTCCTATTGCATCTGAAAGTAGAAACTCGCCCGATTACAACGGTATTCGTATTTTTTCCCTAGGCCATTCTGGTTAAGCGTTTGGAGCAGCAGAATTGCGAAAAATTTTTTGCCTTCTCCACCATTTCTTGTCTTCAAACTCCCATATCTCGCGAACGGATTGACCTAACCCAAAAATTCGTATTGCATCTGAAAGTAGAAACTCGCCCGATTACAACTGTATTTGTATTTTTTCCCTAGGCCATTCTGGTTAAGCGTTCGGAGCAGCAGAATTGCGAAAAATTTCTTGCCTTCTCAACCATTTCTTGGCTTCAAAGTCCCATATCACGCGAAGGGATTGACCTAACCCAAAAATTCCTATTGCATCTGAAGGTAGAAACTCACCCGATTACAACGGTATGTGTATTTTTTCCCTAGGCCATTCTGGTTAAGCGTTTGGAGCAGCAGAAGTGCGAAAAATTTTTTGCCTTCTCAACCATTTCTTGGCTTCAAACTCCCATATCTCGCGAACGGATTGACCTAACCCAAAAATTCCTATTGCATCTGAAAGTAGAAACTCGCCCGATTACAACGGTATTCGTATTTTTTCCCTAGGCCATTATGGTTGAGCGTTTGGAGCAGCAGAATTGCGAAAAATTTTTTGCCTTCTCAACCATTTCTTGTCTTCAAACTCCCATATCTCGCGAACGGATTGACCTAACCCAAAAATTCCTATTGCATCTGAAAGTAGAAACTCGCCCGATTACAACGGTTTTTGTATTTTTTCCCTAGGCCATTCTGGTTAAGCGTTTGGAGCAGCAGAATTGTGAAAAATTTTTTGCCTTCTCTACCATTTCTTGGCTTCAAACTCCCATATCTCGCGAACGGATTGACCTAACCCAAAAATTCCTATTGCATCTGAAGGTAGAAACTCGCCCGATTACAACGGTATGTGTATTTTTTCCCTAGGCCATTCTGGTTAAGCGTTTGGAGCAGCAGAAGTGCGAAAAATTTGTTGTCTTCTCAACCATTTCTGAGCTTCAAACTCCCATATCTCGCGAACGGATTGACCTGACCCAAAAATTCCTGTTGCATCTGAAAGTAGAAACTCGCCCGATTACAACGGTATGTGTATTTTTTCCCTAGGCCATTCTGGTTAAGCGTTCGGAGCAGCAGAATTGCGAAAAATTTTTTGCCTTCTCAACCATTTCGTGTCTTCAAACTCCCATATCTCGCGAACGGATTGACCTAACCCAAAAATTCCTATTGCATCTGAAAGTAGAAACTCGCCCGATTACAACGGTTTTTGTATTTTTTCCCTAGGCCATTCTGGTTAAGCGTTTGGAGCAGCAGAATTGCGAAAAATTTTTTGCCTTCTCAACCATTTCTTGGCTTCAAACTCCCATATCTCGCGAAGGGATTGACCTAACCCAAAAATTCCGATTGCATCTGAAAGTAGAAACTCGCCCGATTACAACGGTATGTGTATTTTTTCCCTAGGCCATTCTGGTTAAGCGTTTGGAGCAGCAGAATTGTGAAAAATTTTTTGCCTTCTCTACCATTTCTTGGCTTCAAAGTCCCATATCTCGCGAACGGATTGACCTAACCCAAAAATTCCTATTGCATCTGAAAGTAGAAACTCGCCCGATTACAACGGTTTTTGTATTTTTTCCCTAGGCCATTCTGGTTAAGCGTTTGGAGCAGCAGAACTGTGAAAAATTTTTTGCCTTCTCTACCATTTCTTGGCTTCAAACTCCCATATCTCGCGAACGGATTGACCTAACCCAAAAATTCCTATTGCATCTGAAAGTAGAAACTCGCCCGATTACAACGGTATTCGTATTTTTTCCCTAGGCCATTCTGGTTAAGCGTTTGGAGCAGCAGAATTGCGAAAAATTTTTTGCCTTCTCCACCATTTCTTGTCTTCAAACTCCCATATCTCGCGAACGGATTGACCTAACCCAAAAATTCGTATTGCATCTGAAAGTAGAAACTCGCCCGATTACAACTGTATTTGTATTTTTTCCCTAGGCCATTCTGGTTAAGCGTTCGGAGCAGCAGAATTGCGAAAAATTTCTTGCCTTCTCAACCATTTCTTGGCTTCAAAGTCCCATATCTCGCGAACGGATTGACCTAACCCAAAAATTCCTGTTGCATCTGAAAGTAGAAACTCGCCCGATTACAACGGTTTTTCTATTTTTTCCCTAGGCCATTCTGGTTAAGCGTTTGGAGCAGCAGAAGTGCGAAAAATTTGTTGTCTTCTCAACCATTTCTTAGCTTCAAACTCCCATATCTCGCGAACGGATTGACCTAACCCAAAAATTCCTGTTGCATCTGAAAGTAGAAACTCGCCCGATTACAACGGTTTTTCTATTTTTTCCCTAGGCCATTCTGGTTAAGCGTTTGGAGCAGCAGAATTGTGAAAAATTTTTTGCCTTCTCTACCATTTCTTGGCTTCAAACTCCCATATCTCGCGAACGGATTGACCTAACCCAAAAATTCCTATTGCATCTGAAGGTAGAAACTCACCCGATTACAACGGTATGTGTATTTTTTCCCTAGGCCATTCTGGTTAAGCGTTTGGAGCAGCAGAATTGCGAAAAATTTTTTGCCTTCTCAACCATTTCTTGGCTTCAAACTCCCATATCTCGCGAACGGATTGACCTAACCCAAAAATTCCTATTGCATCTGAAAGTAGAAACTCGCCCGATTACAACGGTATTCGTATTTTTTCCCTAGGCCATTCTGGTTAAGCGTTTGGAGCAGCAGAATTGCGAAAAATTTTTTGCCTTCTCAACCATTTCTTGTCTTCAAACTCCCATATCTCGCGAACGGATTGACCTAACCCAAAAGTTCCTATTGCATCTGAAAGTAGAAACTCGCCCGATTACAACGGTTTTTGTATTTTTTCCCTAGGCCATTCTGGTTAAGCGTTTGGAGCAGCAGAATTGTGAAAAATTTTTTGCCTTCTCTACCATTTCTTGGCTTCAAACTCCCATATCTCGCGAACGGATTGACCTAACCCAAAAATTCCTATTGCATCTGAAGGTAGAAACTCGCCCGATTACAACGGTATGTGTATTTTTTCCCTAGGCCATTCTGGTTAAGCGTTTGGAGCAGCAGAAGTGCGAAAAATTTGTTGTCTTCTCAACCATTTCTGAGCTTCAAACTCCCATATCTCGCGAACGGATTGACCTAACCCAAAAATTCCTGTTGCATCTGAAAGTAGAAACTCGCCCGATTACAACGGTATGTGTATTTTTTCCCTAGGCCATTCTGGTTAAGCGTTCGGAGCAGCAGAATTGCGAAAAATTTTTTGCCTTCTCAACCATTTCGTGTCTTCAAACTCCCATATCTCGCGAACGGATTGACCTAACCCAAAAATTCCTATTGCATCTGAAAGTAGAAACTCGCCCGATTACAACGGTTTTTGTATTTTTTCCCTAGGCCATTCTGGTTAAGCGTTTGGAGTAGCAGAATTGCGAAAAATTTTTTGCCTTCTCAACCATTTCTTGGCTTCAAACTCCCATATCTCGCGAAGGGATTGACCTAACCCAAAAATTCCTATTGCATCTGAAAGTAGAAACTCGCCCGATTACAACGGTATGTGTATTTTTTCCCTAGGCCATTCTGGTTAAGCGTTTGGAGCAGCAGAATTGTGAAAAATTTTTTGCCTTCTCTACCATTGCTTGGCTTCAAAGTCCCATATCTCGCGAACGGATTGACCTAACCCAAAAATTCCTATTGCACCTGAAAGTAGAAACTCGCCCGATTACAACGGTTTTTGTATTTTTTCCCTAGGCCATTCTGGTTAAGCGTTTGGAGCAGCAGAACTGTGAAAAATTTTTTGCCTTCTCTACCATTTCTTGGCTTCAAACTCCCATATCTCGCGAACGGATTGACCTAACCCAAAAATTCCTATTGCATCTGAAAGTAGAAACTCGCCCGATTACAACGGTATTCGTATTTTTTCCCTAGGCCATTCTGGTTAAGCGTTTGGAGCAGCAGAATTGCGAAAAATTTTTTGCCTTCTCCACCATTTCTTGTCTTCAAACTCCCATATCTCGCGAACGGATTGACCTAACCCAAAAATTCGTATTGCATCTGAAAGTAGAAACTCGCCCGATTACAACTGTATTTGTATTTTTTCCCTAGGCCATTCTGGTTAAGCGTTCGGAGCAGCAGAATTGCGAAAAATTTCTTGCCTTCTCAACCATTTCTTGGCTTCAAAGTCCCATATCTCGCGAAGGGATTGACCTAACCCAAAAATTCCTATTGCATCTGAAAGTAGAAACTCGCCCGATTACAACGGTATGTGTATTTTTTCCCTAGGCCATTCTGGTTAAGCGTTTGGAGCAGCAGAATTGAGAAAAATTTTTTGCCTTCTCTACCATTTCTTGGCTTCAAACTCCCATATCTCGCGAACGGATTGACCTAACCCAAAAATTCCTATTGCATCTGAAAGTAGAAACTCGCCCGTTTACAACGGTTTTTGTATTTTTTCCCTAGGCCATTCTGGTTAAGCGTTTGGAGTAGCAGAATTGCGAAAAATTTTTTGCCTTCTCAACCATTTCTTGGCTTCAAACTCCCATATCTCGCGAAGGGATTGACCTAACCCAAAAATTCCTATTGCATCTGAAAGTAGAAACTCGCCCGATTACAACGGTATGTGTATTTTTTCCCTAGGCCATTCTGGTTAAGCGTTTGGAGCAGCAGAATTGTGAAAAATTTTTTGCCTTCTCTACCATTGCTTGGCTTCAAAGTCCCATATCTCGCGAACGGATTGACCTAACCCAAAAATTCCTATTGCACCTGAAAGTAGAAACTCGCCCGATTACAACGGTTTTTGTATTTTTTCCCTAGGCCATTCTGGTTAAGCGTTTGGAGCAGCAGAACTGTGAAAAATTTTTTGCCTTCTCTACCATTTCTTGGCTTCAAACTCCCATATCTCGCGAACGGATTGACCTAACCCAAAAATTCCTATTGCATCTGAAAGTAGAAACTCGCCCGATTACAACGGTATTCGTATTTTTTCCCTAGGCCATTCTGGTTAAGCGTTTGGAGCAGCAGAATTGCGAAAAATTTTTTGCCTTCTCCACCATTTCTTGTCTTCAAACTCCCATATCTCGCGAACGGATTGACCTAACCCAAAAATTCGTATTGCATCTGAAAGTAGAAACTCGCCCGATTACAACTGTATTTGTATTTTTTCCCTAGGCCATTCTGGTTAAGCGTTCGGAGCAGCAGAATTGCGAAAAATTTCTTGCCTTCTCAACCATTTCTTGGCTTCAAAGTCCCATATCTCGCGAAGGGATTGACCTAACCCAAAAATTCCTATTGCATCTGAAAGTAGAAACTCGCCCGATTACAACGGTATGTGTATTTTTTCCCTAGGCCATTCTGGTTAAGCGTTTGGAGCAGCAGAATTGAGAAAAATTTTTTGCCTTCTCTACCATTTCTTGGCTTCAAACTCCCATATCTCGCGAACGGATTGACCTAACCCAAAAATTCCTATTGCATCTGAAAGTAGAAACTCGCCCGATTACAACGGTTTTTGTATTTTTTCCCTAGGCCATTCTGGTTAAGCGTTTGGAGCAGCAGAATTGTGAAAAATTTTTTGCCTTCTCTACCATTTCTTGGCTTCAAACTCCCATATCTCGCGAACGGATTGACCTAACCCAAAAATTCCTATTGCATCTGAAGGTAGAAACTCGCCCGATTACAACGGTATGTGTATTTTTTCCCTAGGCCATTCTGGTTAAGCGTTTGGAGCAGCAGAAGTGCGAAAAATTTGTTGTCTTCTCAACCATTTCTTAGCTTCAAACTCCCATATCTCGCGAACGGATTGACCTAACCCAAAAATTCCTGTTGCATCTGAAAGTAGAAACTCGCCCGATTATAACGGTATGCGTATTTTTTCCCTAGGCCATTCTGGTTAAGCGTTTGGAGCAGCAGAAGTGCGAAAAATTTTTTGCCTTCTCAACCATTTCGTGGCTTCAAAGTCCCATATCTCGCGAACGGATTGACCTAACCCAAAAATTCGTATTGCATCTGAAAGTAAAAACTCGCCCGATTACAACGGTTTTTGTATTTTTTCCCTAGGCCATTCTGGTTAAGCGTTTGAAGCAGCAGAATTGGGAGAAATTTGTTGTCTTCTCAACCATTTCTTAGCTTCAAACTCCCATATCTCGCGAACGGATTGACCTAACCCAAAAATTCCTGTAGCATCTGATAGTAGAAACTCGCCCGATTATAACGCTATGCGTATTTTTTCCCTAGGCCATTCTGGTTAAGCGTTTGGAGCAGCAGCATTGCGAAAAATTTTTTGCCTTCTCAACCATTTCTTAGCTACAAACTCCCATATCTCGCGAACGGATTGACCTAACCCAAAAATTCCTATTGCATCTGAAAGTAGAAACTCGCCCGATTATAAAGGTATGTGTATTTTTTCCCTAGGCCATTCTGGTTAAGCGTTTGGAGCAGCAGAAGTGCGAAAAATTTTTTGCCTTCTCAACCATTTCTTGTCTTCAAACTCCCATATCTCGCGAACGGATTGACGTAACCCAAAAATTCCTGTTGCATCTGAAAGCAGAAACTCGCCCGATTACAACGGTATGTGTATTTTTTCCCTAGGCCATTCTGGTTAAGTGTTTGGAGCAGCAGAATTGCGAAAAATTTTTTGCCTTCTCAACCATTTCTTGGCTTCAAAGTCCCATATCTCGCGAACGGATTGACCTAACCCAAAAATTCCTATTGCATCTGAAAGTAGAAACTCGCCCGATTACAACGGTATGTGTATTTTTTCCCTAGGCCATTCTGGTTAAGCGTTTGGAGCAGCAGAATTGTGAAAAATTTTTTGCCTTCTCTACCATTTCTTGGCTTCAAACTCCCATATCTCGCGAACGGATTGACCTAACCCAAAAATTCGTATTGCATCTGAAAGTAGAAACTCGCCCGATTACAACGGTATTCGTATTTTTTCCCTAGGCCATTCTGGTTAAGCGTTTGGAGCAGCAGAATTGCGAAAAATTTTTTGCCTTCTCCACCATTTCTTGTCTTCAAACTCCCATATCTCGCGAACGGATTGACCTAACCCAAAAATTCGTATTGCATCTGAAAGTAGAAACTCGCCCGATTACAACTGTATTTGTATTTTTTCCCTAGGCCATTCTGGTTAAGCGTTCGGAGCAGCAGAATTGCGAAAAATTTCTTGCCTTCTCAACCATTTCTTGGCTTCAAAGTCCCATATCTCGCGAACGGATTGACCTAACCCAAAAATTCCTGTTGCATCTGAAAGTAGAAACTCGCCCGATTACAACGGTTTTTCTATTTTTTCCCTAGGCCATTCTGGTTAAGCGTTTGGAGCAGCAGAAGTGCGAAAAATTTGTTGTCTTCTCAACCATTTCTTAGCTTCAAACTCCCATATCTCGCGAACGGATTGACCTAACCCAAAAATTCCTGTTGCATCTGAAAGTAGAAACTCGCCCGATTACAACGGTTTTTCTATTTTTTCCCTAGGCCATTCTGGTTAAGCGTTTGGAGCAGCAGAATTGTGAAAAATTTTTTGCCTTCTCTACCATTTCTTGGCTTCAAACTCCCATATCTCGCGAACGGATTGACCTAACCCAAAAATTCCTATTGCATCTGAAGGTAGAAACTCACCCGATTACAACGGTATGTGTATTTTTTCCCTAGGCCATTCTGGTTAAGCGTTTGGAGCAGCAGAATTGCGAAAAATTTTTTGCCTTCTCAACCATTTCTTGGCTTCAAACTCCCATATCTCGCGAACGGATTGACCTAACCCAAAAATTCCTATTGCATCTGAAAGTAGAAACTCGCCCGATTAAAACGGTATTCGTATTTTTTCCCTAGGCCATTCTGGTTAAGCGTTTGGAGCAGCAGAATTGCGAAAAATTTTTTGCCTTCTCAACCATTTCTTGTCTTCAAACTCCCATATCTCGCGAACGGATTGACCTAACCCAAAAATTCCTATTGCATCTGAAAGTAGAAACTCGCCCGATTACAACGGTTTTTGTATTTTTTCCCTAGGCCATTCTGGTTAAGCGTTTGGAGCAGCAGAATTGTGAAAAATTTTTTGCCTTCTCTACCATTTCTTGGCTTCAAACTCCCATATCTCGCGAACGGATTGACCTAACCCAAAAATTCCTATTGCATCTGAAGGTAGAAACTCGCCCGATTACAACGGTATGTGTATTTTTTCCCTAGGCCATTCTGGTTAAGCGTTTGGAGCAGCAGAAGTGCGAAAAATTTGTTGTCTTCTCAACCATTTCTGAGCTTCAAACTCCCATATCTCGCGAACGGATTGACCTAACCCAAAAATTCCTGTTGCATCTGAAAGTAGAAACTCGCCCGATTACAACGGTATGTGTATTTTTTCCCTAGGCCATTCTGGTTAAGCGTTCGGAGCAGCAGAATTGCGAAAAATTTTTTGCCTTCTCAACCATTTCGTGTCTTCAAACTCCCATATCTCGCGAACGGATTGACCTAACCCAAAAATTCCTATTGCATCTGAAAGTAGAAACTCGCCCGATTACAACGGTTTTTGTATTTTTTCCCTAGGCCATTCTGGTTAAGCGTTTGGAGCAGCAGAATTGCGAAAAATTTTTTGCCTTCTCAACCATTTCTTGGCTTCAAACTCCCATATCTCGCGAAGGGATTGACCTAACCCAAAAATTCCTATTGCATCTGAAAGTAGAAACTCGCCCGATTACAACGGTATGTGTATTTTTTCCCTAGGCCATTCTGGTTAAGCGTTTGGAGCAGCAGAATTGTGAAAAATTTTTTGCCTTCTCTACCATTTCTTGGCTTCAAAGTCCCATATCTCGCGAACGGATTGACCTAACCCAAAAATTCCTATTGCATCTGAAAGTAGAAACTCGCCCGATTACAACGGTTTTTCTATTTTTTCCCTAGGCCATTCTGGTTAAGCGTTCGGAGCAGCAGAATTGCGAAAAATTTCTTGCCTTCTCAACCATTTCTTGGCTTCAAAGTCCCATATCTCGCGAACGGATTGACCTAACCCAAAAATTCAGGTTGCATCTGAAAGTAGAAACTCGCCCGATTACAACGGTTTTTCTATTTTTTCCCTAGGCCATTCTGGTTAAGCGTTTGGAGCAGCAGAAGTGCGAAAAATTTGTTGTCTTCTCAACCATTTCTTAGCTTCAAACTCCCATATCTCGCGAACGGATTGACCTAACCCAAAAATTCCTGTTGCATCTGAAAGTAGAAACTCGCCCGATTACAACGGTTTTTCTATTTTTTCCCTAGGCCATTCTGGTTAAGCGTTTGGAGCAGCAGAATTGTGAAAAATTTTTTGCCTTCTCTACCATTTCTTGGCTTCAAACTCCCATATCTCGCGAACGGATTGACCTAACCCAAAAATTCCTATTGCATCTGAAGGTAGAAACTCACCCGATTACAACGGTATGTGTATTTTTTCCCTAGGCCATTCTGGTTAAGCGTTTGGAGCAGCAGAATTGCGAAAAATTTTTTGCCTTCTCAACCATTTCTTGGCTTCAAACTCCCATATCTCGCGAACGGATTGACCTAACCCAAAAATTCCTATTGCATCTGAAAGTAGAAACTCGCCCGATTAAAACGGTATTCGTATTTTTTCCCTAGGCCATTCTGGTTAAGCGTTTGGAGCAGCAGAATTGCGAAAAATTTTTTGCCTTCTCAACCATTTCTTGTCTTCAAACTCCCATATCTCGCGAACGGATTGACCTAACCCAAAAATTCCTATTGCATCTGAAAGTAGAAACTCGCCCGATTACAACGGTTTTTGTATTTTTTCCCTAGGCCATTCTGGTTAAGCGTTTGGAGCAGCAGAATTGTGAAAAATTTTTTGCCTTCTCTACCATTTCTTGGCTTCAAACTCCCATATCTCGCGAACGGATTGACCTAACCCAAAAATTCCTATTGCATCTGAAGGTAGAAACTCGCCCGATTACAACGGTATGTGTATTTTTTCCCTAGGCCATTCTGGTTAAGCGTTTGGAGCAGCAGAAGTGCGAAAAATTTGTTGTCTTCTCAACCATTTCTGAGCTTCAAACTCCCATATCTCGCGAACGGATTGACCTAACCCAAAAATTCCTGTTGCATCTGAAAGTAGAAACTCGCCCGATTAAAACGGTATTCGTATTTTTTCCCTAGGCCATTCTGGTTAAGCGTTTGGAGCAGCAGAATTGCGAAAAATTTTTTGCCTTCTCAACCATTTCTTGTCTTCAAACTCCCATATCTCGCGAACGGATTGACCTAACCCAAAAATTCCTATTGCATCTGAAAGTAGAAACTCGCCCGATTACAACGGTTTTTGTATTTTTTCCCTAGGCCATTCTGGTTAAGCGTTTGGAGCAGCAGAATTGTGAAAAATTTTTTGCCTTCTCTACCATTTCTTGGCTTCAAACTCCCATATCTCGCGAACGGATTGACCTAACCCAAAAATTCCTATTGCATCTGAAGGTAGAAACTCGCCCGATTACAACGGTATGTGTATTTTTTCCCTAGGCCATTCTGGTTAAGCGTTTGGAGCAGCAGAAGTGCGAAAAATTTGTTGTCTTCTCAACCATTTCTGAGCTTCAAACTCCCATATCTCGCGAACGGATTGACCTAACCCAAAAATTCCTGTTGCATCTGAAAGTAGAAACTCGCCCGATTACAACGGTATGTGTATTTTTTCCCTAGGCCATTCTGGTTAAGCGTTCGGAGCAGCAGAATTGCGAAAAATTTTTTGCCTTCTCAACCATTTCGTGTCTTCAAACTCCCATATCTCGCGAACGTATTGACCTAACCCAAAAATTCCTATTGCATCTGAAAGTAGAAACTCGCCCGATTACAACGGTTTTTGTATTTTTTCCCTAGGCCATTCTGGTTAAGCGTTTGGAGCAGCAGAATTGCGAAAAATTTTTTGCCTTCTCAACCATTTCTTGGCTTCAAACTCCCATATCTCGCGAAGGGATTGACCTAACCCAAAAATTCCTATTGCATCTGAAAGTAGAAACTCGCCCGATTACAACGGTATGTGTATTTTTTCCCTAGGCCATTCTGGTTAAGCGTTTGGAGCAGCAGAATTGTGAAAAATTTTTTGCCTTTTCTACCATTTCTTGGCTTCAAAGTCCCATATCTCGCGAACGGATTGACCTAACCCAAAAATTCCTATTGCATCTGAAAGTAGAAACTCGCCCGATTACAACGGTTTTTGTATTTTTTCCCTAGGCCATTCTGGTTAAGCGTTTGGAGCAGCAGAACTGTGAAAAATTTGTTGTCTTCTCAACCATTTCTGAGCTTCAAACTCCCATATCTCGCGAACGGATTGACCTAACCCAAAAATTCCTGTTGCATCTGAAAGTAGAAACTCGCCCGATTACAACGGTATGTGTATTTTTTCCCTAGGCCATTCTGGTTAAGCGTTCGGAGCAGCAGAATTGCGAAAAATTTTTTGCCTTCTCAACCATTTCGTGTCTTCAAACTCCCATATCTCGCGAACGGATTGACCTAACCCAAAAATTCCTATTGCATCTGAAAGTAGAAACTCGCCCGATTACAACGGTTTTTGTATTTTTTCCCTAGGCCATTCTGGTTAAGCGTTTGGAGTAGCAGAATTGCGAAAAATTTTTTGCCTTCTCAACCATTTCTTGGCTTCAAACTCCCATATCTCGCGAAGGGATTGACCTAACCCAAAAATTCCTATTGCATCTGAAAGTAGAAACTCGCCCGATTACAACGGTATGTGTATTTTTTCCCTAGGCCATTCTGGTTAAGCGTTTGGAGCAGCAGAATTGTGAAAAATTTTTTGCCTTCTCTACCATTGCTTGGCTTCAAAGTCCCATATCTCGCGAACGGATTGACCTAACCCAAAAATTCCTATTGCACCTGAAAGTAGAAACTCGCCCGATTACAACGGTTTTTGTATTTTTTCCCTAGGCCATTCTGGTTAAGCGTTTGGAGCAGCAGAACTGTGAAAAATTTTTTGCCTTCTCTACCATTTCTTGGCTTCAAACTCCCATATCTCGCGAACGGATTGACCTAACCCAAAAATTCCTATTGCATCTGAAAGTAGAAACTCGCCCGATTACAACGGTATTCGTATTTTTTCCCTAGGCCATTCTGGTTAAGCGTTTGGAGCAGCAGAATTGCGAAAAATTTTTTGCCTTCTCCACCATTTCTTGTCTTCAAACTCCCATATCTCGCGAACGGATTGACCTAACCCAAAAATTCGTATTGCATCTGAAAGTAGAAACTCGCCCGATTACAACTGTATTTGTATTTTTTCCCTAGGCCATTCTGGTTAAGCGTTCGGAGCAGCAGAATTGCGAAAAATTTCTTGCCTTCTCAACCATTTCTTGGCTTCAAAGTCCCATATCTCGCGAAGGGATTGACCTAACCCAAAAATTCCTATTGCATCTGAAAGTAGAAACTCGCCCGATTACAACGGTATGTGTATTTTTTCCCTAGGCCATTCTGGTTAAGCGTTTGGAGCAGCAGAATTGAGAAAAATTTTTTGCCTTCTCTACCATTTCTTGGCTTCAAACTCCCATATCTCGCGAACGGATTGACCTAACCCAAAAATTCCTATTGCATCTGAAAGTAGAAACTCGCCCGATTACAACGGTTTTTGTATTTTTTCCCTAGGCCATTCTGGTTAAGCGTTTGGAGCAGCAGAATTGTGAAAAATTTTTTGCCTTCTCTACCATTTCTTGGCTTCAAACTCCCATATCTCGCGAACGGATTGACCTAACCCAAAAATTCCTATTGCATCTGAAGGTAGAAACTCGCCCGATTACAACGGTATGTGTATTTTTTCCCTAGGCCATTCTGGTTAAGCGTTTGGAGCAGCAGAAGTGCGAAAAATTTGTTGTCTTCTCAACCATTTCTTAGCTTCAAACTCCCATATCTCGCGAACGGATTGACCTAACCCAAAAATTCCTGTTGCATCTGAAAGTAGAAACTCGCCCGATTATAACGGTATGCGTATTTTTTCCCTAGGCCATTCTGGTTAAGCGTTTGGAGCAGCAGAAGTGCGAAAAATTTTTTGCCTTCTCAACCATTTCGTGGCTTCAAAGTCCCATATCTCGCGAACGGATTGACCTAACCCAAAAATTCGTATTGCATCTGAAAGTAAAAACTCGCCCGATTACAACGGTTTTTGTATTTTTTCCCTAGGCCATTCTGGTTAAGCGTTTGGAGCAGCAGAATTGGGAAAAATTTGTTGTCTTCTCAACCATTTCTTAGCTTCAAACTCCCATATCTCGCGAACGGATTGACCTAACCCAAAAATTCCTGTAGCATCTGATAGTAGAAACTCGCCCGATTATAACGCTATGCGTATTTTTTCCCTAGGCCATTCTGGTTAAGCGTTTGGAGCAGCAGAAGTGCGAAAAATTTTTTGCCTTCTCAACCATTTCGTGGCTTCAAAGTCCCATATCTCGCGAACGGATTGACCTAACCCAAAAATTCGTATTGCATCTGAAAGTAAAAACTCGCCCGATTACAACGGTTTTTGTATTTTTTCCCTAGGCCATTCTGGTTAAGCGTTTGGAGCAGCAGAATTGGGAAAAATTTGTTGTCTTCTCAACCATTTCTTAGCTTCAAACTCCCATATCTCGCGAACGGATTGACGTAACCCAAAAATTCCTGTTGCATCTGAAAGCAGAAACTCGCCCGATTACAACGGTATGTGTATTTTTTCCCTAGGCCATTCTGGTTAAGCGTTTGGAGCAGCAGAATTGTGAAAAATTTTTTGCCTTCTCTACCATTTCTTGGCTTCAAACTCCCATATCTCGCGAACGGATTGACCTAACCCAAAAATTCCTATTGCATCTGAAGGTAGAAACTCGCCCGATTACAACGGTATGTGTATTTTTTCCCTAGGCCATTCTGGTTAATCGTTTGGAGCAGCAGAATTGGGCAAAATTTTTTGCCTTCTCAACCATTTCTTAGCTTCAAACTCCCATATCTCGCGAACGGATTGACCTAACCCAAAAATTCCTATTGCATCTGAAAGTAGAAACTCGCCCGATTATAACGGTATGTGTATTTTTTCCCTAGGCCATTCTGGTTAAGCGTTTGGAGCAGCAGAATTGCGAAAAATTTTTTGCCTTCTCAACCATTTCTTGGCTTCAAAGTCCCATATCTCGCGAACGGATTGACCTAACCCAAAAATTCGTATTGCATCTGAAAGTAAAAACTCGCCCGATTACAACGGTTTTTGTATTTTTTCCCTATGCCATTCTGGTTAAGCGTTTGGAGCAGCAGAATTGTGAAATATTTTTTGCCTTCTCTACCATTTTTTGGCTTCAAACTCCCATATCTCGCGAACGGATTGACCTAACCCAAAAATTCCTATTGCATCTGAAGGTAGAAACTCGCCCGATTACAACGGTATGTGTATTTTTTCCCTAGGCCATTCTGGTTAAGCGTTTGGAGCAGCAGAATTGCGAAAAATTTTTTGCCTTCTCAACCATTTCTTGTCTTCAAACTCCCATATCTCGCGAACGGATTGACCTAACCCAAAAATTCCTATTGCATCTGAAAGTAGAAACTCGCCCGATTACAACGGTGTTCGTATTTTTTCCCTAGGCCATTCTGGTTAAGCGTTTGGAGCAGCAGAATTGCGAAAAATTTTTTGCCTCCTCAACCATTTCTTGTCTTCAAACTCCCATATCTCGCGAATGGATTGACCTAACCCAAAAATTCGTATTGCATCTGAAAGTAGAAACTCGCCCGATTACAACTGTATTTGTATTTTTTCCCTAGGCCATTCTGGTTAAGCGTTTGGAGCAGCAGAATTGCGAAAAATTTCTTGCCTTCTCAACCATTTCTTGGCTTCAAAGTCCCATATCTCGCGAAGGGATTGACCTAACCCAAAAATTCCTATTGCATCTGAAAGTAGAAACTCGCCCGATTACAACGGTATGTGTATTTATTCCCTAGGCCATTCTGGTTAAGCGTTTGGAGCAGCAGAATTGTGAAAAATTTTTTGCCTTCTCAACCATTTCTTAGCTTCAAACTCCCATATCTCGCGAACGGATTGACCTAACCCAAAAATTCCTATTGCATCTGAAAGTAGAAACTCGCCCGATTACAACGGTATGTGTATTTTTTCCCTAGGCCATTCTGGTTAAGCGTTTGGAGCAGCAGAATTGCGAAAAAATTTTTGCCTTCTCAACCATTCCTTGGCTTCAAAGTCCCATATCTCGCGAACGGATTGACCTAACCCAAAAATTCCTATTGCATCTGAAAGTAGAAACCCGCCCGATTACAACGGTATGTGTATTTTTTCCCTAGGCCATTCTGGTTAAGCGTTTGGAGCAGCAGAAGTGCGAAAAATTTGTTGTCTTCTCAACCATTTCTTAGCTTCAAACTCCCATATCTCGCGAACGGATTGACCTAACCCAAAAATTCCTGTTGCATCTGAAAGTAGAAACTCGCCCGATTACAACGGTATGTGTATTTTTTCCCTAGGCCATTCTGGTTAGTGTTTGGAGCAGCAGAAGTGCGAAAAATTTTTTGCCTTCTCAACCATTTCTTGTCTTCAAACTCCCATATCTCGCGAACGGATTGACGTAACCCAAAAATTCCTGTTGCATCTGAAAGCAGAAACTCGCCCGATTACAACGGTATGTGTATTTTTTCCCTAGGCCATTCTGGTTAAGTGTTTGGAGCAGCAGAATTGCGAAAAATTTTTTGCCTTCTCAACCATTTCTTGGCTTCAAAGTCCCATATCTCGCGAACGGATTGACCTAACCCAAAAATTCCTATTGCATCTGAAAGTAGAAACTCGCCCGATTACAACGGTATGTGTATTTTTTCCCTAGGCCATTCTGGTTAAGCGTTTGGAGCAGCAGAATTGTGAAAAATTTTTTGCCTTCTCTACCATTTCTTGGCTTCAAACTCCCATATATCGCGAACGGATTGACCTAACCCAAAAATTCCTATTGCATCTGAAGGTAGAAACTCGCCCGATTACAACGGTATGTGTATTTTTTCCCTAGGCCATTCTGGTTAATCGTTTGGAGCAGCAGAATTGGGCAAAATTTTTTGCCTTCTCAACCATTTCTTAGCTTCAAACTCCCATATCTCGCGAACGGATTGACCTAACCCAAAAATTCCTATTGCATCTGAAAGTAGAAACTCGCCCGATTATAACGGTATGTGTATTTTTTCCCTAGGCCATTCTGGTTAAGCGTTTGGAGCAGCAGAATTGCGAAAAATTTTTTGCCTTCTCAACCATTTCTTGGCTTCAAAGTCCCATATCTCGCGAACGGATTGACCTAACCCAAAAATTCCTATTGCATCTGAAAGTAGAAACTCGCCCGATTACAACGGTATTCGTATTTTTTCCCTAGGCCATTCTGGTTAAGCGTTTGGAGCAGCAGAATTGCGAAAAATTTTTTGCCTTCTCCACCATTTCTTGTCTTCAAACTCCCATATCTCGCGAACGGATTGACCTAACCCAAAAATTCGTATTGCATCTGAAAGTAGAAACTCGCCCGATTACAACTGTATTTGTATTTTTTCCCTAGGCCATTCTGGTTAAGCGTTCGGAGCAGCAGAATTGCGAAAAATTTCTTGCCTTCTCAACCATTTCTTGGCTTCAAAGTCCCATATCTCGCGAACGGATTGACCTAACCCAAAAATTCCTGTTGCATCTGAAAGTAGAAACTCGCCCGATTACAACGGTTTTTCTATTTTTTCCCTAGGCCATTCTGGTTAAGCGTTTGGAGCAGCAGAAGTGCGAAAAATTTGTTGTCTTCTCAACCATTTCTTAGCTTCAAACTCCCATATCTCGCGAACGGATTGACCTAACCCAAAAATTCCTGTTGCATCTGAAAGTAGAAACTCGCCCGATTACAACGGTTTTTCTATTTTTTCCCTAGGCCATTCTGGTTAAGCGTTTGGAGCAGCAGAATTGTGAAAAATTTTTTGCCTTCTCTACCATTTCTTGGCTTCAAACTCCCATATCTCGCGAACGGATTGACCTAACCCAAAAATTCCTATTGCATCTGAAGGTAGAAACTCACCCGATTACAACGGTATGTGTATTTTTTCCCTAGGCCATTCTGGTTAAGCGTTTGGAGCAGCAGAATTGCGAAAAATTTTTTGCCTTCTCAACCATTTCTTGGCTTCAAACTCCCATATCTCGCGAACGGATTGACCTAACCCAAAAATTCCTATTGCATCTGAAAGTAGAAACTCGCCCGATTACAACGGTATTCTTTTTTTTTCCCTAGGCCATTCTGGTTAAGCGTTTGGAGCAGCAGAATTGCGAAAAATTTTTTGCCTTCTCAACCATTTCTTGTCTTCAAACTCCCATATCTCGCGAACGGATTGACCTAACCCAAAAGTTCCTATTGCATCTGAAAGTAGAAACTCGCCCGATTACAACGGTTTTTGTATTTTTTCCCTAGGCCATTCTGGTTAAGCGTTTGGAGCAGCAGAATTGTGAAAAATTTTTTGCCTTCTCTACCATTTCTTGGCTTCAAACTCCCATATCTCGCGAACGGATTGACCTAACCCAAAAATTCCTATTGCATCTGAAGGTAGAAACTCGCCCGATTACAACGGTATGTGTATTTTTTCCCTAGGCCATTCTGGTTAAGCGTTTGGAGCAGCAGAAGTGCGAAAAATTTGTTGTCTTCTCAACCATTTCTGAGCTTCAAACTCCCATATCTCGCGAACGGATTGACCTAACCCAAAAATTCCTGTTGCATCTGAAAGTAGAAACTCGCCCGATTACAACGGTATGTGTATTTTTTCCCTAGGCCATTCTGGTTAAGCGTTCGGAGCAGCAGAATTGCGAAAAATTTTTTGCCTTCTCAACCATTTCGTGTCTTCAAACTCCCATATCTCGCGAACGGATTGACCTAACCCAAAAATTCCTATTGCATCTGAAAGTAGAAACTCGCCCGATTACAACGGTTTTTGTATTTTTTCCCTAGGCCATTCTGGTTAAGCGTTTGGAGTAGCAGAATTGCGAAAAATTTTTTGCCTTCTCAACCATTTCTTGGCTTCAAACTCCCATATCTCGCGAAGGGATTGACCTAACCCAAAAATTCCTATTGCATCTGAAAGTAGAAACTCGCCCGATTACAACGGTATGTGTATTTTTTCCCTAGGCCATTCTGGTTAAGCGTTTGGAGCAGCAGAATTGTGAAAAATTTTTTGCCTTCTCTACCATTTCTTGGCTTCAAAGTCCCATATCTCGCGAACGGATTGACCTAACCCAAAAATTCCTATTGCACCTGAAAGTAGAAACTCGCCCGATTACAACGGTTTTTGTATTTTTTCTCTAGGCCATTCTGGTTAAGCGTTTGGAGCAGCAGAACTGTGAAAAATTTTTTGCCTTCTCTACCATTTCTTGGCTTCAAACTCCCATATCTCGCGAACGGATTGACCTAACCCAAAAATTCCTATTGCATCTGAAAGTAGAAACTCGCCCGATTACAACGGTATTCGTATTTTTTCCCTAGGCCATTCTGGTTAAGCGTTTGGAGCAGCAGAATTGCGAAAAATTTTTTGCCTTCTCCACCATTTCTTGTCTTCAAACTCCCATATCTCGCGAACGGATTGACCTAACCCAAAAATTCGTATTGCATCTGAAAGTAGAAACTCGCCCGATTACAACTGTATTTGTATTTTTTCCCTAGGCCATTCTGGTTAAGCGTTCGGAGCAGCAGAATTGCGAAAAATTTCTTGCCTTCTCAACCATTTCTTGGCTTCAAAGTCCCATATCACGCGAAGGGATTGACCTAACCCAAAAATTCCTATTGCATCTGAAGGTAGAAACTCACCCGATTACAACGGTATGTGTATTTTTTCCCTAGGCCATTCTGGTTAAGCGTTTGGAGCAGCAGAAGTGCGAAAAATTTTTTGCCTTCTCAACCATTTCTTGGCTTCAAACTCCCATATCTCGCGAACGGATTGACCTAACCCAAAAATTCCTATTGCATCTGAAAGTAGAAACTCGCCCGATTACAACGGTATTCGTATTTTTTCCCTAGGCCATTATGGTTGAGCGTTTGGAGCAGCAGAATTGCGAAAAATTTTTTGCCTTCTCAACCATTTCTTGTCTTCAAACTCCCATATCTCGCGAACGGATTGACCTAACCCAAAAATTCCTATTGCATCTGAAAGTAGAAACTCGCCCGATTACAACGGTTTTTGTATTTTTTCCCTAGGCCATTCTGGTTAAGCGTTTGGAGCAGCAGAATTGTGAAAAATTTTTTGCCTTCTCTACCATTTCTTGGCTTCAAACTCCCATATCTCGCGAACGGATTGACCTAACCCAAAAATTCCTATTGCATCTGAAGGTAGAAACTCGCCCGATTACAACGGTATGTGTATTTTTTCCCTAGGCCATTCTGGTTAAGCGTTTGGAGCAGCAGAAGTGCGAAAAATTTGTTGTCTTCTCAACCATTTCTGAGCTTCAAACTCCCATATCTCGCGAACGGATTGACCTGACCCAAAAATTCCTGTTGCATCTGAAAGTAGAAACTCGCCCGATTACAACGGTATGTGTATTTTTTCCCTAGGCCATTCTGGTTAAGCGTTCGGAGCAGCAGAATTGCGAAAAATTTTTTGCCTTCTCAACCATTTCGTGTCTTCAAACTCCCATATCTCGCGAACGGATTGACCTAACCCAAAAATTCCTATTGCATCTGAAAGTAGAAACTCGCCCGATTACAACGGTTTTTGTATTTTTTCCCTAGGCCATTCTGGTTAAGCGTTTGGAGCAGCAGAATTGCGAAAAATTTTTTGCCTTCTCAACCATTTCTTGGCTTCAAACTCCCATATCTCGCGAAGGGATTGACCTAACCCAAAAATTCCGATTGCATCTGAAAGTAGAAACTCGCCCGATTACAACGGTATGTGTATTTTTTCCCTAGGCCATTCTGGTTAAGCGTTTGGAGCAGCAGAATTGTGAAAAATTTTTTGCCTTCTCTACCATTTCTTGGCTTCAAAGTCCCATATCTCGCGAACGGATTGACCTAACCCAAAAATTCCTATTGCATCTGAAAGTAGAAACTCGCCCGATTACAACGGTTTTTGTATTTTTTCCCTAGGCCATTCTGGTTAAGCGTTTGGAGCAGCAGAACTGTGAAAAATTTTTTGCCTTCTCTACCATTTCTTGGCTTCAAACTCCCATATCTCGCGAACGGATTGACCTAACCCAAAAATTCCTATTGCATCTGAAAGTAGAAACTCGCCCGATTACAACGGTATTCGTATTTTTTCCCTAGGCCATTCTGGTTAAGCGTTTGGAGCAGCAGAATTGCGAAAAATTTTTTGCCTTCTCCACCATTTCTTGTCTTCAAACTCCCATATCTCGCGAACGGATTGACCTAACCCAAAAATTCGTATTGCATCTGAAAGTAGAAACTCGCCCGATTACAACTGTATTTGTATTTTTTCCCTAGGCCATTCTGGTTAAGCGTTCGGAGCAGCAGAATTGCGAAAAATTTCTTGCCTTCTCAACCATTTCTTGGCTTCAAAGTCCCATATCTCGCGAACGGATTGACCTAACCCAAAAATTCCTGTTGCATCTGAAAGTAGAAACTCGCCCGATTACAACGGTTTTTCTATTTTTTCCCTAGGCCATTCTGGTTAAGCGTTTGGAGCAGCAGAAGTGCGAAAAATTTGTTGTCTTCTCAACCATTTCTTAGCTTCAAACTCCCATATCTCGCGAACGGATTGACCTAACCCAAAAATTCCTGTTGCATCTGAAAGTAGAAACTCGCCCGATTACAACGGTTTTTCTATTTTTTCCCTAGGCCATTCTGGTTAAGCGTTTGGAGCAGCAGAATTGTGAAAAATTTTTTGCCTTCTCTACCATTTCTTGGCTTCAAACTCCCATATCTCGCGAACGGATTGACCTAACCCAAAAATTCCTATTGCATCTGAAGGTAGAAACTCACCCGATTACAACGGTATGTGTATTTTTTCCCTAGGCCATTCTGGTTAAGCGTTTGGAGCAGCAGAATTGCGAAAAATTTTTTGCCTTCTCAACCATTTCTTGGCTTCAAACTCCCATATCTCGCGAACGGATTGACCTAACCCAAAAATTCCTATTGCATCTGAAAGTAGAAACTCGCCCGATTACAACGGTATTCTTTTTTTTTCCCTAGGCCATTCTGGTTAAGCGTTTGGAGCAGCAGAATTGCGAAAAATTTTTTGCCTTCTCAACCATTTCTTGTCTTCAAACTCCCATATCTCGCGAACGGATTGACCTAACCCAAAAGTTCCTATTGCATCTGAAAGTAGAAACTCGCCCGATTACAACGGTTTTTGTATTTTTTCCCTAGGCCATTCTGGTTAAGCGTTTGGAGCAGCAGAATTGTGAAAAATTTTTTGCCTTCTCTACCATTTCTTGGCTTCAAACTCCCATATCTCGCGAACGGATTGACCTAACCCAAAAATTCCTATTGCATCTGAAGGTAGAAACTCGCCCGATTACAACGGTATGTGTATTTTTTCCCTAGGCCATTCTGGTTAAGCGTTTGGAGCAGCAGAAGTGCGAAAAATTTGTTGTCTTCTCAACCATTTCTGAGCTTCAAACTCCCATATCTCGCGAACGGATTGACCTAACCCAAAAATTCCTGTTGCATCTGAAAGTAGAAACTCGCCCGATTACAACGGTATGTGTATTTTTTCCCTAGGCCATTCTGGTTAAGCGTTCGGAGCAGCAGAATTGCGAAAAATTTTTTGCCTTCTCAACCATTTCGTGTCTTCAAACTCCCATATCTCGCGAACGGATTGACCTAACCCAAAAATTCCTATTGCATCTGAAAGTAGAAACTCGCCCGATTACAACGGTTTTTGTATTTTTTCCCTAGGCCATTCTGGTTAAGCGTTTGGAGTAGCAGAATTGCGAAAAATTTTTTGCCTTCTCAACCATTTCTTGGCTTCAAACTCCCATATCTCGCGAAGGGATTGACCTAACCCAAAAATTCCTATTGCATCTGAAAGTAGAAACTCGCCCGATTACAACGGTATGTGTATTTTTTCCCTAGGCCATTCTGGTTAAGCGTTTGGAGCAGCAGAATTGTGAAAAATTTTTTGCCTTCTCTACCATTTCTTGGCTTCAAAGTCCCATATCTCGCGAACGGATTGACCTAACCCAAAAATTCCTATTGCACCTGAAAGTAGAAACTCGCCCGATTACAACGGTTTTTGTATTTTTTCTCTAGGCCATTCTGGTTAAGCGTTTGGAGCAGCAGAACTGTGAAAAATTTTTTGCCTTCTCTACCATTTCTTGGCTTCAAACTCCCATATCTCGCGAACGGATTGACCTAACCCAAAAATTCCTATTGCATCTGAAAGTAGAAACTCGCCCGATTACAACGGTATTCGTATTTTTTCCCTAGGCCATTCTGGTTAAGCGTTTGGAGCAGCAGAATTGCGAAAAATTTTTTGCCTTCTCCACCATTTCTTGTCTTCAAACTCCCATATCTCGCGAACGGATTGACCTAACCCAAAAATTCGTATTGCATCTGAAAGTAGAAACTCGCCCGATTACAACTGTATTTGTATTTTTTCCCTAGGCCATTCTGGTTAAGCGTTCGGAGCAGCAGAATTGCGAAAAATTTCTTGCCTTCTCAACCATTTCTTGGCTTCAAAGTCCCATATCACGCGAAGGGATTGACCTAACCCAAAAATTCCTATTGCATCTGAAGGTAGAAACTCACCCGATTACAACGGTATGTGTATTTTTTCCCTAGGCCATTCTGGTTAAGCGTTTGGAGCAGCAGAAGTGCGAAAAATTTTTTGCCTTCTCAACCATTTCTTGGCTTCAAACTCCCATATCTCGCGAACGGATTGACCTAACCCAAAAATTCCTATTGCATCTGAAAGTAGAAACTCGCCCGATTACAACGGTATTCGTATTTTTTCCCTAGGCCATTATGGTTGAGCGTTTGGAGCAGCAGAATTGCGAAAAATTTTTTGCCTTCTCAACCATTTCTTGTCTTCAAACTCCCATATCTCGCGAACGGATTGACCTAACCCAAAAATTCCTATTGCATCTGAAAGTAGAAACTCACCCGATTACAACGGTATGTGTATTTTTTCCCTAGGCCATTCTGGTTAAGCGTTTGGAGCAGCAGAATTGCGAAAAATTTTTTGCCTTCTCAACCATTTCTTGTCTTCAAACTCCCATATCTCGCGAACGGATTGACCTAACCCAAAAGTTCCTATTGCATCTGAAAGTAGAAACTCGCCCGATTACAACGGTTTTTGTATTTTTTCCCTAGGCCATTCTGGTTAAGCGTTTGGAGCAGCAGAATTGTGAAAAATTTTTTGCCTTCTCTACCATTTCTTGGCTTCAAACTCCCATATCTCGCGAACGGATTGACCTAACCCAAAAATTCCTATTGCATCTGAAGGTAGAAACTCGCCCGATTACAACGGTATGTGTATTTTTTCCCTAGGCCATTCTGGTTAAGCGTTTGGAGCAGCAGAAGTGCGAAAAATTTGTTGTCTTCTCAACCATTTCTGAGCTTCAAACTCCCATATCTCGCGAACGGATTGACCTAACCCAAAAATTCCTGTTGCATCTGAAAGTAGAAACTCGCCCGATTACAACGGTATGTGTATTTTTTCCCTAGGCCATTCTGGTTAAGCGTTCGGAGCAGCAGAATTGCGAAAAATTTTTTGCCTTCTCAACCATTTCGTGTCTTCAAACTCCCATATCTCGCGAACGGATTGACCTAACCCAAAAATTCCTATTGCATCTGAAAGTAGAAACTCGCCCGATTACAACGGTTTTTGTATTTTTTCCCTAGGCCATTCTGGTTAAGCGTTTGGAGTAGCAGAATTGCGAAAAATTTTTTGCCTTCTCAACCATTTCTTGGCTTCAAACTCCCATATCTCGCGAAGGGATTGACCTAACCCAAAAATTCCTATTGCATCTGAAAGTAGAAACTCGCCCGATTACAACGGTATGTGTATTTTTTCCCTAGGCCATTCTGGTTAAGCGTTTGGAGCAGCAGAATTGTGAAAAATTTTTTGCCTTCTCTACCATTGCTTGGCTTCAAAGTCCCATATCTCGCGAACGGATTGACCTAACCCAAAAATTCCTATTGCACCTGAAAGTAGAAACTCGCCCGATTACAACGGTTTTTGTATTTTTTCCCTAGGCCATTCTGGTTAAGCGTTTGGAGCAGCAGAACTGTGAAAAATTTTTTGCCTTCTCTACCATTTCTTGGCTTCAAACTCCCATATCTCTCGAACGGATTGACCTAACCCAAAAATTCCTATTGCATCTGAAAGTAGAAACTCGCCCGATTACAACGGTATTCGTATTTTTTCCCTAGGCCATTCTGGTTAAGCGTTTGGAGCAGCAGAATTGCGAAAAATTTTTTGCCTTCTCCACCATTTCTTGTCTTCAAACTCCCATATCTCGCGAACGGATTGACCTAACCCAAAAATTCGTATTGCATCTGAAAGTAGAAACTCGCCCGATTACAACTGTATTTGTATTTTTTCCCTAGGCCATTCTGGTTAAGCGTTCGGAGCAGCAGAATTGCGAAAAATTTCTTGCCTTCTCAACCATTTCTTGGCTTCAAAGTCCCATATCTCGCGAAGGGATTGACCTAACCCAAAAATTCCTATTGCATCTGAAAGTAGAAACTCGCCCGATTACAACGGTATGTGTATTTTTTCCCTAGGCCATTCTGGTTAAGCGTTTGGAGCAGCAGAATTGAGAAAAATTTTTTGCCTTCTCTACCATTTCTTGGCTTCAAACTCCCATATCTCGCGAACGGATTGACCTAACCCAAAAATTCCTATTGCATCTGAAAGTAGAAACTCGCCCGTTTACAACGGTTTTTGTATTTTTTCCCTAGGCCATTCTGGTTAAGCGTTTGGAGTAGCAGAATTGCGAAAAATTTTTTGCCTTCTCAACCATTTCTTGGCTTCAAACTCCCATATCTCGCGAAGGGATTGACCTAACCCAAAAATTCCTATTGCATCTGAAAGTAGAAACTCGCCCGATTACAACGGTATGTGTATTTTTTCCCTAGGCCATTCTGGTTAAGCGTTTGGAGCAGCAGAATTGTGAAAAATTTTTTGCCTTCTCTACCATTGCTTGGCTTCAAAGTCCCATATCTCGCGAACGGATTGACCTAACCCAAAAATTCCTATTGCACCTGAAAGTAGAAACTCGCCCGATTACAACGGTTTTTGTATTTTTTCCCTAGGCCATTCTGGTTAAGCGTTTGGAGCAGCAGAACTGTGAAAAATTTTTTGCCTTCTCTACCATTTCTTGGCTTCAAACTCCCATATCTCGCGAACGGATTGACCTAACCCAAAAATTCCTATTGCATCTGAAAGTAGAAACTCGCCCGATTACAACGGTATTCGTATTTTTTCCCTAGGCCATTCTGGTTAAGCGTTTGGAGCAGCAGAATTGCGAAAAATTTTTTGCCTTCTCCACCATTTCTTGTCTTCAAACTCCCATATCTCGCGAACGGATTGACCTAACCCAAAAATTCGTATTGCATCTGAAAGTAGAAACTCGCCCGATTACAACTGTATTTGTATTTTTTCCCTAGGCCATTCTGGTTAAGCGTTCGGAGCAGCAGAATTGCGAAAAATTTCTTGCCTTCTCAACCATTTCTTGGCTTCAAAGTCCCATATCTCGCGAAGGGATTGACCTAACCCAAAAATTCCTATTGCATCTGAAAGTAGAAACTCGCCCGATTACAACGGTATGTGTATTTTTTCCCTAGGCCATTCTGGTTAAGCGTTTGGAGCAGCAGAATTGAGAAAAATTTTTTGCCTTCTCTACCATTTCTTGGCTTCAAACTCCCATATCTCGCGAACGGATTGACCTAACCCAAAAATTCCTATTGCATCTGAAAGTAGAAACTCGCCCGATTACAACGGTTTTTGTATTTTTTCCCTAGGCCATTCTGGTTAAGCGTTTGGAGCAGCAGAATTGTGAAAAATTTTTTGCCTTCTCTACCATTTCTTGGCTTCAAACTCCCATATCTCGCGAACGGATTGACCTAACCCAAAAATTCCTATTGCATCTGAAGGTAGAAACTCGCCCGATTACAACGGTATGTGTATTTTTTCCCTAGGCCATTCTGGTTAAGCGTTTGGAGCAGCAGAAGT
The DNA here is from genome assembly GCF_051014685.1 of Ptiloglossa arizonensis. NCBI lineage: Eukaryota > Metazoa > Arthropoda > Insecta > Hymenoptera > Colletidae > Ptiloglossa > Ptiloglossa arizonensis. The sequence continues at coordinate 27,195 of NW_027479368.1, forward strand.
GCGAAAAATTTGTTGTCTTCTCAACCATTTCTTAGCTTCAAACTCCCATATCTCGCGAACGGATTGACCTAACCCAAAAATTCCTGTTGCATCTGAAAGTAGAAACTCGCCCGATTATAACGGTATGCGTATTTTTTCCCTAGGCCATTCTGGTTAAGCGTTTGGAGCAGCAGAAGTGCGAAAAATTTTTTGCCTTCTCAACCATTTCGTGGCTTCAAAGTCCCATATCTCGCGAACGGATTGACCTAACCCAAAAATTCGTATTGCATCTGAAAGTAAAAACTCGCCCGATTACAACGGTTTTTGTATTTTTTCCCTAGGCCATTCTGGTTAAGCGTTTGAAGCAGCAGAATTGGGAGAAATTTGTTGTCTTCTCAACCATTTCTTAGCTTCAAACTCCCATATCTCGCGAACGGATTGACCTAACCCAAAAATTCCTGTAGCATCTGATAGTAGAAACTCGCCCGATTATAACGCTATGCGTATTTTTTCCCTAGGCCATTCTGGTTAAGCGTTTGGAGCAGCAGCATTGCGAAAAATTTTTTGCCTTCTCAACCATTTCTTAGCTACAAACTCCCATATCTCGCGAACGGATTGACCTAACCCAAAAATTCCTATTGCATCTGAAAGTAGAAACTCGCCCGATTATAAAGGTATGTGTATTTTTTCCCTAGGCCATTCTGGTTAAGCGTTTGGAGCAGCAGAAGTGCGAAAAATTTTTTGCCTTCTCAACCATTTCTTGTCTTCAAACTCCCATATCTCGCGAACGGATTGACGTAACCCAAAAATTCCTGTTGCATCTGAAAGCAGAAACTCGCCCGATTACAACGGTATGTGTATTTTTTCCCTAGGCCATTCTGGTTAAGTGTTTGGAGCAGCAGAATTGCGAAAAATTTTTTGCCTTCTCAACCATTTCTTGGCTTCAAAGTCCCATATCTCGCGAACGGATTGACCTAACCCAAAAATTCCTATTGCATCTGAAAGTAGAAACTCGCCCGATTACAACGGTATGTGTATTTTTTCCCTAGGCCATTCTGGTTAAGCGTTTGGAGCAGCAGAATTGTGAAAAATTTTTTGCCTTCTCTACCATTTCTTGGCTTCAAACTCCCATATCTCGCGAACGGATTGACCTAACCCAAAAATTCGTATTGCATCTGAAAGTAGAAACTCGCCCGATTACAACGGTATTCGTATTTTTTCCCTAGGCCATTCTGGTTAAGCGTTTGGAGCAGCAGAATTGCGAAAAATTTTTTGCCTTCTCCACCATTTCTTGTCTTCAAACTCCCATATCTCGCGAACGGATTGACCTAACCCAAAAATTCGTATTGCATCTGAAAGTAGAAACTCGCCCGATTACAACTGTATTTGTATTTTTTCCCTAGGCCATTCTGGTTAAGCGTTCGGAGCAGCAGAATTGCGAAAAATTTCTTGCCTTCTCAACCATTTCTTGGCTTCAAAGTCCCATATCTCGCGAACGGATTGACCTAACCCAAAAATTCCTGTTGCATCTGAAAGTAGAAACTCGCCCGATTACAACGGTTTTTCTATTTTTTCCCTAGGCCATTCTGGTTAAGCGTTTGGAGCAGCAGAAGTGCGAAAAATTTGTTGTCTTCTCAACCATTTCTTAGCTTCAAACTCCCATATCTCGCGAACGGATTGACCTAACCCAAAAATTCCTGTTGCATCTGAAAGTAGAAACTCGCCCGATTACAACGGTTTTTCTATTTTTTCCCTAGGCCATTCTGGTTAAGCGTTTGGAGCAGCAGAATTGTGAAAAATTTTTTGCCTTCTCTACCATTTCTTGGCTTCAAACTCCCATATCTCGCGAACGGATTGACCTAACCCAAAAATTCCTATTGCATCTGAAGGTAGAAACTCACCCGATTACAACGGTATGTGTATTTTTTCCCTAGGCCATTCTGGTTAAGCGTTTGGAGCAGCAGAATTGCGAAAAATTTTTTGCCTTCTCAACCATTTCTTGGCTTCAAACTCCCATATCTCGCGAACGGATTGACCTAACCCAAAAATTCCTATTGCATCTGAAAGTAGAAACTCGCCCGATTAAAACGGTATTCGTATTTTTTCCCTAGGCCATTCTGGTTAAGCGTTTGGAGCAGCAGAATTGCGAAAAATTTTTTGCCTTCTCAACCATTTCTTGTCTTCAAACTCCCATATCTCGCGAACGGATTGACCTAACCCAAAAATTCCTATTGCATCTGAAAGTAGAAACTCGCCCGATTACAACGGTTTTTGTATTTTTTCCCTAGGCCATTCTGGTTAAGCGTTTGGAGCAGCAGAATTGTGAAAAATTTTTTGCCTTCTCTACCATTTCTTGGCTTCAAACTCCCATATCTCGCGAACGGATTGACCTAACCCAAAAATTCCTATTGCATCTGAAGGTAGAAACTCGCCCGATTACAACGGTATGTGTATTTTTTCCCTAGGCCATTCTGGTTAAGCGTTTGGAGCAGCAGAAGTGCGAAAAATTTGTTGTCTTCTCAACCATTTCTGAGCTTCAAACTCCCATATCTCGCGAACGGATTGACCTAACCCAAAAATTCCTGTTGCATCTGAAAGTAGAAACTCGCCCGATTACAACGGTATGTGTATTTTTTCCCTAGGCCATTCTGGTTAAGCGTTCGGAGCAGCAGAATTGCGAAAAATTTTTTGCCTTCTCAACCATTTCGTGTCTTCAAACTCCCATATCTCGCGAACGGATTGACCTAACCCAAAAATTCCTATTGCATCTGAAAGTAGAAACTCGCCCGATTACAACGGTTTTTGTATTTTTTCCCTAGGCCATTCTGGTTAAGCGTTTGGAGCAGCAGAATTGCGAAAAATTTTTTGCCTTCTCAACCATTTCTTGGCTTCAAACTCCCATATCTCGCGAAGGGATTGACCTAACCCAAAAATTCCTATTGCATCTGAAAGTAGAAACTCGCCCGATTACAACGGTATGTGTATTTTTTCCCTAGGCCATTCTGGTTAAGCGTTTGGAGCAGCAGAATTGTGAAAAATTTTTTGCCTTCTCTACCATTTCTTGGCTTCAAAGTCCCATATCTCGCGAACGGATTGACCTAACCCAAAAATTCCTATTGCATCTGAAAGTAGAAACTCGCCCGATTACAACGGTTTTTCTATTTTTTCCCTAGGCCATTCTGGTTAAGCGTTCGGAGCAGCAGAATTGCGAAAAATTTCTTGCCTTCTCAACCATTTCTTGGCTTCAAAGTCCCATATCTCGCGAACGGATTGACCTAACCCAAAAATTCAGGTTGCATCTGAAAGTAGAAACTCGCCCGATTACAACGGTTTTTCTATTTTTTCCCTAGGCCATTCTGGTTAAGCGTTTGGAGCAGCAGAAGTGCGAAAAATTTGTTGTCTTCTCAACCATTTCTTAGCTTCAAACTCCCATATCTCGCGAACGGATTGACCTAACCCAAAAATTCCTGTTGCATCTGAAAGTAGAAACTCGCCCGATTACAACGGTTTTTCTATTTTTTCCCTAGGCCATTCTGGTTAAGCGTTTGGAGCAGCAGAATTGTGAAAAATTTTTTGCCTTCTCTACCATTTCTTGGCTTCAAACTCCCATATCTCGCGAACGGATTGACCTAACCCAAAAATTCCTATTGCATCTGAAGGTAGAAACTCACCCGATTACAACGGTATGTGTATTTTTTCCCTAGGCCATTCTGGTTAAGCGTTTGGAGCAGCAGAATTGCGAAAAATTTTTTGCCTTCTCAACCATTTCTTGGCTTCAAACTCCCATATCTCGCGAACGGATTGACCTAACCCAAAAATTCCTATTGCATCTGAAAGTAGAAACTCGCCCGATTAAAACGGTATTCGTATTTTTTCCCTAGGCCATTCTGGTTAAGCGTTTGGAGCAGCAGAATTGCGAAAAATTTTTTGCCTTCTCAACCATTTCTTGTCTTCAAACTCCCATATCTCGCGAACGGATTGACCTAACCCAAAAATTCCTATTGCATCTGAAAGTAGAAACTCGCCCGATTACAACGGTTTTTGTATTTTTTCCCTAGGCCATTCTGGTTAAGCGTTTGGAGCAGCAGAATTGTGAAAAATTTTTTGCCTTCTCTACCATTTCTTGGCTTCAAACTCCCATATCTCGCGAACGGATTGACCTAACCCAAAAATTCCTATTGCATCTGAAGGTAGAAACTCGCCCGATTACAACGGTATGTGTATTTTTTCCCTAGGCCATTCTGGTTAAGCGTTTGGAGCAGCAGAAGTGCGAAAAATTTGTTGTCTTCTCAACCATTTCTGAGCTTCAAACTCCCATATCTCGCGAACGGATTGACCTAACCCAAAAATTCCTGTTGCATCTGAAAGTAGAAACTCGCCCGATTACAACGGTATGTGTATTTTTTCCCTAGGCCATTCTGGTTAAGCGTTCGGAGCAGCAGAATTGCGAAAAATTTTTTGCCTTCTCAACCATTTCGTGTCTTCAAACTCCCATATCTCGCGAACGTATTGACCTAACCCAAAAATTCCTATTGCATCTGAAAGTAGAAACTCGCCCGATTACAACGGTTTTTGTATTTTTTCCCTAGGCCATTCTGGTTAAGCGTTTGGAGCAGCAGAATTGCGAAAAATTTTTTGCCTTCTCAACCATTTCTTGGCTTCAAACTCCCATATCTCGCGAAGGGATTGACCTAACCCAAAAATTCCTATTGCATCTGAAAGTAGAAACTCGCCCGATTACAACGGTATGTGTATTTTTTCCCTAGGCCATTCTGGTTAAGCGTTTGGAGCAGCAGAATTGTGAAAAATTTTTTGCCTTTTCTACCATTTCTTGGCTTCAAAGTCCCATATCTCGCGAACGGATTGACCTAACCCAAAAATTCCTATTGCATCTGAAAGTAGAAACTCGCCCGATTACAACGGTTTTTGTATTTTTTCCCTAGGCCATTCTGGTTAAGCGTTTGGAGCAGCAGAACTGTGAAAAATTTGTTGTCTTCTCAACCATTTCTGAGCTTCAAACTCCCATATCTCGCGAACGGATTGACCTAACCCAAAAATTCCTGTTGCATCTGAAAGTAGAAACTCGCCCGATTACAACGGTATGTGTATTTTTTCCCTAGGCCATTCTGGTTAAGCGTTCGGAGCAGCAGAATTGCGAAAAATTTTTTGCCTTCTCAACCATTTCGTGTCTTCAAACTCCCATATCTCGCGAACGGATTGACCTAACCCAAAAATTCCTATTGCATCTGAAAGTAGAAACTCGCCCGATTACAACGGTTTTTGTATTTTTTCCCTAGGCCATTCTGGTTAAGCGTTTGGAGTAGCAGAATTGCGAAAAATTTTTTGCCTTCTCAACCATTTCTTGGCTTCAAACTCCCATATCTCGCGAAGGGATTGACCTAACCCAAAAATTCCTATTGCATCTGAAAGTAGAAACTCGCCCGATTACAACGGTATGTGTATTTTTTCCCTAGGCCATTCTGGTTAAGCGTTTGGAGCAGCAGAATTGTGAAAAATTTTTTGCCTTCTCTACCATTGCTTGGCTTCAAAGTCCCATATCTCGCGAACGGATTGACCTAACCCAAAAATTCCTATTGCACCTGAAAGTAGAAACTCGCCCGATTACAACGGTTTTTGTATTTTTTCCCTAGGCCATTCTGGTTAAGCGTTTGGAGCAGCAGAACTGTGAAAAATTTTTTGCCTTCTCTACCATTTCTTGGCTTCAAACTCCCATATCTCGCGAACGGATTGACCTAACCCAAAAATTCCTATTGCATCTGAAAGTAGAAACTCGCCCGATTACAACGGTATTCGTATTTTTTCCCTAGGCCATTCTGGTTAAGCGTTTGGAGCAGCAGAATTGCGAAAAATTTTTTGCCTTCTCCACCATTTCTTGTCTTCAAACTCCCATATCTCGCGAACGGATTGACCTAACCCAAAAATTCGTATTGCATCTGAAAGTAGAAACTCGCCCGATTACAACTGTATTTGTATTTTTTCCCTAGGCCATTCTGGTTAAGCGTTCGGAGCAGCAGAATTGCGAAAAATTTCTTGCCTTCTCAACCATTTCTTGGCTTCAAAGTCCCATATCTCGCGAAGGGATTGACCTAACCCAAAAATTCCTATTGCATCTGAAAGTAGAAACTCGCCCGATTACAACGGTATGTGTATTTTTTCCCTAGGCCATTCTGGTTAAGCGTTTGGAGCAGCAGAATTGAGAAAAATTTTTTGCCTTCTCTACCATTTCTTGGCTTCAAACTCCCATATCTCGCGAACGGATTGACCTAACCCAAAAATTCCTATTGCATCTGAAAGTAGAAACTCGCCCGATTACAACGGTTTTTGTATTTTTTCCCTAGGCCATTCTGGTTAAGCGTTTGGAGCAGCAGAATTGTGAAAAATTTTTTGCCTTCTCTACCATTTCTTGGCTTCAAACTCCCATATCTCGCGAACGGATTGACCTAACCCAAAAATTCCTATTGCATCTGAAGGTAGAAACTCGCCCGATTACAACGGTATGTGTATTTTTTCCCTAGGCCATTCTGGTTAAGCGTTTGGAGCAGCAGAAGTGCGAAAAATTTGTTGTCTTCTCAACCATTTCTTAGCTTCAAACTCCCATATCTCGCGAACGGATTGACCTAACCCAAAAATTCCTGTTGCATCTGAAAGTAGAAACTCGCCCGATTATAACGGTATGCGTATTTTTTCCCTAGGCCATTCTGGTTAAGCGTTTGGAGCAGCAGAAGTGCGAAAAATTTTTTGCCTTCTCAACCATTTCGTGGCTTCAAAGTCCCATATCTCGCGAACGGATTGACCTAACCCAAAAATTCGTATTGCATCTGAAAGTAAAAACTCGCCCGATTACAACGGTTTTTGTATTTTTTCCCTAGGCCATTCTGGTTAAGCGTTTGGAGCAGCAGAATTGGGAAAAATTTGTTGTCTTCTCAACCATTTCTTAGCTTCAAACTCCCATATCTCGCGAACGGATTGACCTAACCCAAAAATTCCTGTAGCATCTGATAGTAGAAACTCGCCCGATTATAACGCTATGCGTATTTTTTCCCTAGGCCATTCTGGTTAAGCGTTTGGAGCAGCAGAAGTGCGAAAAATTTTTTGCCTTCTCAACCATTTCGTGGCTTCAAAGTCCCATATCTCGCGAACGGATTGACCTAACCCAAAAATTCGTATTGCATCTGAAAGTAAAAACTCGCCCGATTACAACGGTTTTTGTATTTTTTCCCTAGGCCATTCTGGTTAAGCGTTTGGAGCAGCAGAATTGTGAAAAATTTTTTGCCTTCTCTACCATTTCTTGGCTTCAAACTCCCATATCTCGCGAACGGATTGACCTAACCCAAAAATTCGTATTGCATCTGAAAGTAGAAACTCGCCCGATTACAACGGTATTCGTATTTTTTCCCTAGGCCATTCTGGTTAAGCGTTTGGAGCAGCAGAATTGCGAAAAATTTTTTGCCTTCTCCACCATTTCTTGTCTTCAAACTCCCATATCTCGCGAACGGATTGACCTAACCCAAAAATTCGTATTGCATCTGAAAGTAGAAACTCGCCCGATTACAACTGTATTTGTATTTTTTCCCTAGGCCATTCTGGTTAAGCGTTCGGAGCAGCAGAATTGCGAAAAATTTCTTGCCTTCTCAACCATTTCTTGGCTTCAAAGTCCCATATCTCGCGAACGGATTGACCTAACCCAAAAATTCCTGTTGCATCTGAAAGTAGAAACTCGCCCGATTACAACGGTTTTTCTATTTTTTCCCTAGGCCATTCTGGTTAAGCGTTTGGAGCAGCAGAAGTGCGAAAAATTTGTTGTCTTCTCAACCATTTCTTAGCTTCAAACTCCCATATCTCGCGAACGGATTGACCTAACCCAAAAATTCCTGTTGCATCTGAAAGTAGAAACTCGCCCGATTACAACGGTTTTTCTATTTTTTCCCTAGGCCATTCTGGTTAAGCGTTTGGAGCAGCAGAATTGTGAAAAATTTTTTGCCTTCTCTACCATTTCTTGGCTTCAAACTCCCATATCTCGCGAACGGATTGACCTAACCCAAAAATTCCTATTGCATCTGAAGGTAGAAACTCACCCGATTACAACGGTATGTGTATTTTTTCCCTAGGCCATTCTGGTTAAGCGTTTGGAGCAGCAGAATTGCGAAAAATTTTTTGCCTTCTCAACCATTTCTTGGCTTCAAACTCCCATATCTCGCGAACGGATTGACCTAACCCAAAAATTCCTATTGCATCTGAAAGTAGAAACTCGCCCGATTAAAACGGTATTCGTATTTTTTCCCTAGGCCATTCTGGTTAAGCGTTTGGAGCAGCAGAATTGCGAAAAATTTTTTGCCTTCTCAACCATTTCTTGTCTTCAAACTCCCATATCTCGCGAACGGATTGACCTAACCCAAAAATTCCTATTGCATCTGAAAGTAGAAACTCGCCCGATTACAACGGTTTTTGTATTTTTTCCCTAGGCCATTCTGGTTAAGCGTTTGGAGCAGCAGAATTGTGAAAAATTTTTTGCCTTCTCTACCATTTCTTGGCTTCAAACTCCCATATCTCGCGAACGGATTGACCTAACCCAAAAATTCCTATTGCATCTGAAGGTAGAAACTCGCCCGATTACAACGGTATGTGTATTTTTTCCCTAGGCCATTCTGGTTAAGCGTTTGGAGCAGCAGAAGTGCGAAAAATTTGTTGTCTTCTCAACCATTTCTGAGCTTCAAACTCCCATATCTCGCGAACGGATTGACCTAACCCAAAAATTCCTGTTGCATCTGAAAGTAGAAACTCGCCCGATTACAACGGTATGTGTATTTTTTCCCTAGGCCATTCTGGTTAAGCGTTCGGAGCAGCAGAATTGCGAAAAATTTTTTGCCTTCTCAACCATTTCGTGTCTTCAAACTCCCATATCTCGCGAACGGATTGACCTAACCCAAAAATTCCTATTGCATCTGAAAGTAGAAACTCGCCCGATTACAACGGTTTTTGTATTTTTTCCCTAGGCCATTCTGGTTAAGCGTTTGGAGCAGCAGAATTGCGAAAAATTTTTTGCCTTCTCAACCATTTCTTGGCTTCAAACTCCCATATCTCGCGAAGGGATTGACCTAACCCAAAAATTCCTATTGCATCTGAAAGTAGAAACTCGCCCGATTACAACGGTATGTGTATTTTTTCCCTAGGCCATTCTGGTTAAGCGTTTGGAGCAGCAGAATTGTGAAAAATTTTTTGCCTTCTCTACCATTTCTTGGCTTCAAAGTCCCATATCTCGCGAACGGATTGACCTAACCCAAAAATTCCTATTGCATCTGAAAGTAGAAACTCGCCCGATTACAACGGTTTTTGTATTTTTTCCCTAGGCCATTCTGGTTAAGCGTTTGGAGCAGCAGAACTGTGAAAAATTTTTTGCCTTCTCTACCATTTCTTGGCTTCAAACTCCCATATCTCGCGAACGGATTGACCTAACCCAAAAATTCCTATTGCATCTGAAAGTAGAAACTCGCCCGATTACAACGGTATTCGTATTTTTTCCCTAGGCCATTCTGGTTAAGCGTTTGGAGCAGCAGAATTGCGAAAAATTTTTTGCCTTCTCCACCATTTCTTGTGTTCAAACTCCCATATCTCGCGAACGGATTGCCCTAACCCAAAAATTCGTATTGCATCTGAAAGTAGAAACTCGCCCGATTACAACTGTATTTGTATTTTTTCCCTAGGCCATTCTGGTTAAGCGTTCGGAGCAGCAGAATTGCGAAAAATTTCTTGCCTTCTCAACCATTTCTTGGCTTCAAAGTCCCATATCTCGCGAAGGGATTGACCTAACCCAAAAATTCCTATTGCATCTGAAAGTAGAAACTCGCCCGATTACAACGGTATGTGTATTTTTTCCCTAGGCCATTCTGGTTAAGCGTTTGGAGCAGCAGAATTGTGAAAAATTTTTTGCCTTCTCTACCATTTCTTGGCTTCAAACTCCCATATCTCGCGAACGGATTGACCTAACCCAAAAATTCCTATTGCATCTGAAAGTAGAAACTCGCCCGATTACAACGGTTTTTGTATTTTTTCCCTAGGCCATTCTGGTTAAGCGTTTGGAGCAGCAGAATTGTGAAAAATTTTTTGCCTTCTCTACCATTTCTTGGCTTCAAACTCCCATATCTCGCGAACGGATTGACCTAACCCAAAAATTCCTATTGCATCTGAAGGTAGAAACTCGCCCGATTACAACGGTATGTGTATTTTTTCCCTAGGCCATTCTGGTTAAGCGTTTGGAGCAGCAGAAGTGCGAAAAATTTGTTGTCTTCTCAACCATTTCTTAGCTTCAAACTCCCATATCTCGCGAACGGATTGACCTAACCCAAAAATTCCTGTAGCATCTGATAGTAGAAACTCGCCCGATTATAACGCTATGCGTATTTTTTCCCTAGGCCATTCTGGTTAAGCGTTTGGAGCAGCAGCATTGCGAAAAATTTTTTGCCTTCTCAACCATTTCTTAGCTACAAACTCCCATATCTCGCGAACGGATTGACCTAACCCAAAAATTCCTATTGCATCTGAAAGTAGAAACTCGCCCGATTATAAAGGTATGTGTATTTTTTCCCTAGGCCATTCTGGTTAAGCGTTTGGAGCAGCAGAAGTGCGAAAAATTTTTTGCCTTCTCAACCATTTCTTGTCTTCAAACTCCCATATCTCGCGAACGGATTGACGTAACCCAAAAATTCCTGTTGCATCTGAAAGCAGAAACTCGCCCGATTACAACGGTATGTGTATTTTTTCCCTAGGCCATTCTGGTTAAGCGTTTGGAGCAGCAGAATTGTGAAAAATTTTTTGCCTTCTCTACCATTTCTTGGCTTCAAACTCCCATATCTCGCGAACGGATTGACCTAACCCAAAAATTCCTATTGCATCTGAAGGTAGAAACTCGCCCGATTACAACGGTATGTGTATTTTTTCCCTAGGCCATTCTGGTTAATCGTTTGGAGCAGCAGAATTGGGCAAAATTTTTTGCCTTCTCAACCATTTCTTAGCTTCAAACTCCCATATCTCGCGAACGGATTGACCTAACCCAAAAATTCCTATTGCATCTGAAAGTAGAAACTCGCCCGATTATAACGGTATGTGTATTTTTTCCCTAGGCCATTCTGGTTAAGCGTTTGGAGCAGCAGAATTGCGAAAAATTTTTTGCCTTCTCAACCATTTCTTGGCTTCAAAGTCCCATATCTCGCGAACGGATTGACCTAACCCAAAAATTCGTATTGCATCTGAAAGTAAAAACTCGCCCGATTACAACGGTTTTTGTATTTTTTCCCTATGCCATTCTGGTTAAGCGTTTGGAGCAGCAGAATTGTGAAATATTTTTTGCCTTCTCTACCATTTTTTGGCTTCAAACTCCCATATCTCGCGAACGGATTGACCTAACCCAAAAATTCCTATTGCATCTGAAGGTAGAAACTCGCCCGATTACAACGGTATGTGTATTTTTTCCCTAGGCCATTCTGGTTAAGCGTTTGGAGCAGCAGAATTGCGAAAAATTTTTTGCCTTCTCAACCATTTCTTGTCTTCAAACTCCCATATCTCGCGAACGGATTGACCTAACCCAAAAATTCCTATTGCATCTGAAAGTAGAAACTCGCCCGATTACAACGGTGTTCGTATTTTTTCCCTAGGCCATTCTGGTTAAGCGTTTGGAGCAGCAGAATTGCGAAAAATTTTTTGCCTCCTCAACCATTTCTTGTCTTCAAACTCCCATATCTCGCGAATGGATTGACCTAACCCAAAAATTCGTATTGCATCTGAAAGTAGAAACTCGCCCGATTACAACTGTATTTGTATTTTTTCCCTAGGCCATTCTGGTTAAGCGTTTGGAGCAGCAGAATTGCGAAAAATTTCTTGCCTTCTCAACCATTTCTTGGCTTCAAAGTCCCATATCTCGCGAAGGGATTGACCTAACCCAAAAATTCCTATTGCATCTGAAAGTAGAAACTCGCCCGATTACAACGGTATGTGTATTTATTCCCTAGGCCATTCTGGTTAAGCGTTTGGAGCAGCAGAATTGTGAAAAATTTTTTGCCTTCTCTACCATTTCTTGGCTTCAAACTCCCATATCTCGCGAACGGATTGACCTAACCCAAAAATTCCTATTGCATCTGAAGGTAGAAACTCGCCCGATTACAACGGTATGTGTATTTTTTCCCTAGGCCATTCTGGTTAAGCGTTTGGTGCAGCAGAATTGCGAAAAATTTTTTGCCTTCTCAACCATTTCTTGGCTTCAAACTCCCATATCTCGCGAACGGATTGACCTAACCCAAAAATTCCTATTGCATCTGAAAGTAGAAACTCGCCCGATTATAACGGTATGCGTATTTTTTCCCTAGGCCATTCTGGTTAAATGTTTGGAGTAGCAGAATTGTGAAAAATTTTTTGCCTTCTCAACCATTTCTTAGCTTCAAACTCCCATATCTCGCGAACGGATTGACCTAACCCAAAAATTCCTATTGCATCTGAAAGTAGAAACTCGCCCGATTACAACGGTATGTGTATTTTTTCCCTAGGCCATTCTGGTTAAGCGTTTGGAGCAGCAGAATTGCGAAAAAATTTTTGCCTTCTCAACCATTCCTTGGCTTCAAAGTCCCATATCTCGCGAACGGATTGACCTAACCCAAAAATTCCTATTGCATCTGAAAGTAGAAACCCGCCCGATTACAACGGTATGTGTATTTTTTCCCTAGGCCATTCTGGTTAAGCGTTTGGAGCAGCAGAAGTGCGAAAAATTTGTTGTCTTCTCAACCATTTCTTAGCTTCAAACTCCCATATCTCGCGAACGGATTGACCTAACCCAAAAATTCCTGTTGCATCTGAAAGTAGAAACTCGCCCGATTACAACGGTATGTGTATTTTTTCCCTAGGCCATTCTGGTTAGTGTTTGGAGCAGCAGAAGTGCGAAAAATTTTTTGCCTTCTCAACCATTTCTTGTCTTCAAACTCCCATATCTCGCGAACGGATTGACGTAACCCAAAAATTCCTGTTGCATCTGAAAGCAGAAACTCGCCCGATTACAACGGTATGTGTATTTTTTCCCTAGGCCATTCTGGTTAAGTGTTTGGAGCAGCAGAATTGCGAAAAATTTTTTGCCTTCTCAACCATTTCTTGGCTTCAAAGTCCCATATCTCGCGAACGGATTGACCTAACCCAAAAATTCCTATTGCATCTGAAAGTAGAAACTCGCCCGATTACAACGGTATGTGTATTTTTTCCCTAGGCCATTCTGGTTAAGCGTTTGGAGCAGCAGAATTGTGAAAAATTTTTTGCCTTCTCTACCATTTCTTGGCTTCAAACTCCCATATATCGCGAACGGATTGACCTAACCCAAAAATTCCTATTGCATCTGAAGGTAGAAACTCGCCCGATTACAACGGTATGTGTATTTTTTCCCTAGGCCATTCTGGTTAATCGTTTGGAGCAGCAGAATTGGGCAAAATTTTTTGCCTTCTCAACCATTTCTTAGCTTCAAACTCCCATATCTCGCGAACGGATTGACCTAACCCAAAAATTCCTATTGCATCTGAAAGTAGAAACTCGCCCGATTATAACGGTATGTGTATTTTTTCCCTAGGCCATTCTGGTTAAGCGTTTGGAGCAGCAGAATTGCGAAAAATTTTTTGCCTTCTCAACCATTTCTTGGCTTCAAAGTCCCATATCTCGCGAACGGATTGACCTAACCCAAAAATTCGTATTGCATCTGAAAGTAAAAACTCGCCCGATTACAACGGTATGTGTATTTATTCCCTAGGCCATTCTGGTTAAGCGTTTGGAGCAGCAGAATTGTGAAAAATTTTTTGCCTTCTCTACCATTTCTTGGCTTCAAACTCCCATATCTCGCGAACGGATTGACCTAACCCAAAAATTCCTATTGCATCTGAAGGTAGAAACTCGCCCGATTACAACGGTTTGTGTATTTTTTCCCTAGGCCATTCTGGTTAAGCGTTTGGTGCAGCAGAATTGCGAAAAATTTTTTGCCTTCTCAACCATTTCTTGGCTTCAAACTCCCATATCTCGCGAACGGATTGACCTAACCCAAAAATTCCTATTGCATCTGAAAGTAGAAACTCGCCCGATTATAACGGTATGCGTATTTTTTCCCTAGGCCATTCTGGTTAAATGTTTGGAGTAGCAGAATTGTGAAAAATTTTTTGCCTTCTCAACCATTTCTTAGCTTCAAACTCCCATATCTCGCGAACGGATTGACCTAACCCAAAAATTCCTATTGCATCTGAAAGTAGAAACTCGCCCGATTATAACGGTATGTGTATTTTTTCCCTAGGCCATTCTGGTTAAGCGTTTGGAGCAGCAGAATTGCGAAAAAATTTTTGCCTTCTCAACCATTCCTTGGCTTCAAAGTCCCATATCTCGCGAACGGATTGACCTAACCCAAAAATTCTTATTGCATCTGAAAGTAGAAACCCGCCCGATTACAACGGTATGTGTATTTTTTCCCTAGGCCATTCTGGTTAAGCGTTTGGAGCAGCTGAAGTGCGAAAAATTTGTTGTCTTCTCAACCATTTCTTAGCTTCAAACTCCCATATCTCGCGAACGGATTGACCTAACCCAAAAATTCCTGTTGCATCTGAAAGTAGAAACTCGCCCGATTACAACGGTATGTGTATTTTTTCCCTAGGCCATTCTGGTTAAGTGTTTGGAGCAGCAGAAGTGCGAAAAATTTTTTGCCTTCTCAACCATTTCTTGTCTTCAAACTCCCATATCTCGCGAACGGATTGACGTAACCCAAAAATTCCTGTTGCATCTGAAAGCAGAAACTCGCCCGATTACAACGGTATGTGTATTTTTTCCCTAGGCCATTCTGGTTAAGTGTTTGGAGCAGCAGAATTGCGAAAAATTTTTTGCCTTCTCAACCATTTCTTGGCTTCAAAGTCCCATATCTCGCGAACGGATTGACCTAACCCAAAAATTCCTATTGCATCTGAAAGTAGAAACTCGCCCGATTACAACGGTATGTGTATTTTTTCCCTAGGCCATTCTGGTTAAGCGTTTGGAGCAGCAGAATTGTGAAAAATTTTTTGCCTTCTCTACCATTTCTTGGCTTCAAACTCCCATATATCGCGAACGGATTGACCTAACCCAAAAATTCCTATTGCATCTGAAGGTAGAAACTCGCCCGATTACAACGGTATGTGTATTTTTTCCCTAGGCCATTCTGGTTAATCGTTTGGAGCAGCAGAATTGGGCAAAATTTTTTGCCTTCTCAACCATTTCTTAGCTTCAAACTCCCATATCTCGCGAACGGATTGACCTAACCCAAAAATTCCTATTGCATCTGAAAGTAGAAACTCGCCCGATTATAACGGTATGTGTATTTTTTCCCTAGGCCATTCTGGTTAAGCGTTTGGAGCAGCAGAATTGCGAAAAATTTTTTGCCTTCTCAACCATTTCTTGGCTTCAAAGTCCCATATCTCGCGAACGGATTGACCTAACCCAAAAATTCGTATTGCATCTGAAAGTAAAAACTCGCCCGATTACAACGGTTTTTGTATTTTTTCCCTAGGCCATTCTGGTTAAGCGTTTGGAGCAGCAGAATTGTGAAATATTTTTTGCCTTCTCTACCATTTTTTGGCTTCAAACTCCCATATCTCGCGAACGGATTGACCTAACCCAAAAATTCCTATTGCATCTGAAGGTAGAAACTCGCCCGATTACAACGGTATGTGTATTTTTTCCCTAGGCCATTCTGGTTAAGCGTTTGGAGCAGCAGAATTGCGAAAAATTTTTTGCCTTCTCAACCATTTCTTGTCTTCAAACTCCCATATCTCGCGAACGGATTGACCTAACCCAAAAATTCCTATTGCATCTGAAAGTAGAAACTCGCCCGATTACAACGGTGTTCGTATTTTTTCCCTAGGCCATTCTGGTTAAGCGTTTGGAGCAGCAGAATTGCGAAAAATTTTTTGCCTTCTCAACCATTTCTTGTCTTCAAACTCCCATATCTCGCGAATGGATTGACCTAACCCAAAAATTCGTATTGCATCTGAAAGTAGAAACTCGCCCGATTACAACTGTATTTGTATTTTTTCCCTAGGCCATTCTGGTTAAACGTTTGGAGCAGCAGAATTGTGAAAAATTTTTTGCCTTCTCAACCATTTCTTAGCTTCAAACTCCCATATCTCGCGAACGGATTGACCTAACCCAAAAATTCCTATTGCATCTGAAGGTAGAAACTCGCCCGATTACAACGGTATGTGTATTTTTTCCTAGGCCATTCTGGTTAAACGGTTTGGAGCAGCAGAATTGTGAAAAATTTTTTGCCTTCTCTACCATTTCTTGGCTTCAAACTCCCATATCTCGCGAACGGATTGACCTAACCCAAAAATTCCTATTGCATCTGAAGGTAGAAACTCGCCCGATTACAACGGTATGTGTATTTTTTCCCTAGGCCATTCTGGTTAAGCGTTTGGTGCAGCAGAATTGCGAAAAATTTTTTGCCTTCTCAACCATTTCTTGGCTTCAAACTCCCATATCTCGCGAACGGATTGACCTAACCCAAAAATTCCTATTGCATCTGAAAGTAGAAACTCGCCCGATTACAACGGTATGTGTATTTTTTCCCTAGGCCATTCTGGTTAAGCGTTTGGAGCAGCAGAATTGCGAAAAATTTCTTGCCTTCTCAACCATTTCTTGGCTTCAAAGTCCCATATCTCGCGAACGGATTGACCTAACCCAAAAATTCCTATTGCATCTGAAAGTAGAAACTCGCCCGATTACAACGGTTTTTGTATTTTTTCCCTAGGCCATTCTGGTTAAGCGTTTGGAGCAGCAGAATTGTGAAAAATTTTTTGCCTTCTCTACCATTTCTTGGCTTCAAACTCCCATATCTCGCGAACGGATTGACCTAACCCAAAAATTCCTATTGCATCTGAAGGTAGAAACTCGCCCGATTACATCGGTATGTGTATTTTTTCCCTAGGCCATTCTGGTTAAGCGTTTGGAGCAGCAGAAGTGCGAAAAATTTGTTGTCTTCTCAACCATTTCTTAGCTTCAAACTCCCATATCTCGCGAACGGATTGACCTAACCCAAAAATTCCTGTAGCATCTGAAAGTAGAAACTCGCCCGATTATAACGCTATGCGTATTTTTTCCCTAGGCCATTCTGGTTAAGCGTTTGGAGCAGCAGCATTGCGAAAAATTTCTTGCCTTCTCAACCATTTCTTAGCTACAAACTCCCATATCTCGCGAACGGATTGACCTAACCCAAAAATTCCTATTGCATCTGAAAGTAGAAACTCGCCCGATTATAAAGGTATGTGTATTTTTTCCCTAGGCCATTCTGGTTAAGCGTTTGGAGCAGCAGAAGTGCGAAAAATTTTTTGCCTTCTCAACCATTTCTTGTCTTCAAACTCCCATATCTCGCGAACGGATTGACGTAACCCAAAAATTCCTGTTGCATCTGAAAGCAGAAACTCGCCCGATTACAACGGTATGTGTATTTTTTCCCTAGGCCATTCTGGTTAAGTGTTTGGAGCAGCAGAATTGCGAAAAATTTTTTGCCTTCTCAACCATTTCTTGGCTTCAAAGTCCCATATCTCGCGAACGGATTGACCTAACCCAAAAATTCCTATTGCATCTGAAAGTAGAAACTCGCCCGATTACAACGGTATGTGTATTTTTTCCCTAGGCCATTCTGGTTAAGCGTTTGGAGCAGCAGAATTGCGAAAAATTTCTTGCCTTCTCAACCATTTCTTGGCTTCAAAGTCCCATATCTCGCGAAGGGATTGACCTAACCCAAAAATTCCTATTGCATCTGAAAGTAGAAACTCGCCCGATTACAACGGTATGTGTATTTTTTCCCTAGGCCATTCTGGTTAAGCGTTTGGAGCAGCAGAATTGTGAAAAATTTTTTGCCTTCTCTACCATTTCTTGGCTTCAAACTCCCATATCTCGCGAACGGATTGACCTAACCCAAAAATTCCTATTGCATCTGAAGGTAGAAACTCGCCCGATTACAACGGTATGTGTATTTTTTCCCTAGGCCATTCTGGTTAAGCGTTTGGTGCAGCAGAATTGCGAAAAATTTTTTGCCTTCTCAACCATTTCTTGGCTTCAAACTCCCATATCTCGCGAACGGATTGACCTAACCCAAAAATTCCTATTGCATCTGAAAGTAGAAACTCGCCCGATTATAACGGTATGCGTATTTTTTCCCTAGGCCATTCTGGTTAAATGTTTGGAGTAGCAGAATTGTGAAAAATTTTTTGCCTTCTCAACCATTTCTTAGCTTCAAACTCCCATATCTCGCGAACGGATTGACCTAACCCAAAAATTCCTATTGCATCTGAAAGTAGAAACTCGCCCGATTATAACGGTATGTGTATTTTTTCCCTAGGCCATTCTGGTTAAGCGTTTGGAGCAGCAGAATTGCGAAAAAATTTTTGCCTTCTCAACCATTCCTTGGCTTCAAAGTCCCATATCTCGCGAACGGATTGACCTAACCCAAAAATTCCTATTGCATCTGAAAGTAGAAACCCGCCCGATTACAACGGTATGTGTATTTTTTCCCTAGGCCATTCTGGTTAAGCGTTTGGAGCAGCAGAAGTGCGAAAAATTTGTTGTCTTCTCAACCATTTCTTAGCTTCAAACTCCCATATCTCGCGAACGGATTGACCTAACCCAAAAATTCCTGTTGCATCTGAAAGTAGAAACTCGCCCGATTACAACGGTATGTGTATTTTTTCCCTAGGCCATTCTGGTTAAGTGTTTGGAGCAGCAGAAGTGCGAAAAATTTTTTGCCTTCTCAACCATTTCTTGTCTTCAAACTCCCATATCTCGCGAACGGATTGACGTAACCCAAAAATTCCTGTTGCATCTGAAAGCAGAAACTCGCCCGATTACAACGGTATGTGTATTTTTTCCCTAGGCCATTCTGGTTAAGTGTTTGGAGCAGCAGAATTGCGAAAAATTTTTTGCCTTCTCAACCATTTCTTGGCTTCAAAGTCCCATATCTCGCGAACGGATTGACCTAACCCAAAAATTCCTATTGCATCTGAAAGTAGAAACTCGCCCGATTACAACGGTATGTGTATTTTTTCCCTAGGCCATTCTGGTTAAGCGTTTGGAGCAGCAGAATTGTGAAAAATTTTTTGCCTTCTCTACCATTTCTTGGCTTCAAACTCCCATATATCGCGAACGGATTGACCTAACCCAAAAATTCCTATTGCATCTGAAGGTAGAAACTCGCCCGATTACAACGGTATGTGTATTTTTTCCCTAGGCCATTGTGGTTAACCGTTTGGAGCAGCAGAATTGGGCAAAATTTTTTGCCTTCTCAACCATTTCTTAGCTTCAAACTCCCATATCTCGCGAACGAATTGACCTAACCCAAAAATTCCTATTGCATCTGAAAGTAGAAACTCGCCCGATTATAACGGTATGTGTATTTTTTCCCTAGGCCATTCTGGTTAAGCGTTTGGAGCAGCAGAATTGCGAAAAATTTTTTGCCTTCTCAACCATTTCTTGGCTTCAAAGTCCCATATCTCGCGAACGGATTGACCTAACCCAAAAATTCGTATTGCATCTGAAAGTAAAAACTCGCCCGATTACAACGGTTTTTGTATTTTTTCCCTAGGCCATTCTGGTTAAGCGTTTGGAGCAGCAGAATTGTGAAATATTTTTTGCCTTCTCTACCATTTTTTGGCTTCAAACTCCCATATCTCGCGAACGGATTGACCTAACCCAAAAATTCCTATTGCATCTGAAGGTAGAAACTCGCCCGATTACAACGGTATGTGTATTTTTTCCCTAGGCCATTCTGGTTAAGCGTTTGGAGCAGCAGAATTGCGAAAAATTTTTTGCCTTCTCAACCATTTCTTGTCTTCAAACTCCCATATCTCGCGAATGGATTGACCTAACCCAAAAATTCCTATTGCATCTGAAAGTAGAAACTCGCCCGATTACAACTGTATTTGTATTTTTTCCCTAGGCCATTCTGGTTAAACGTTTGGAGCAGCAGAATTGTGAAAAATTTTTTGCCTTCTCAACCATTTCTTAGCTTCAAACTCCCATATCTCGCGAACGGATTGACCTAACCCAAAAATTCCTATTGCATCTGAAGGTAGAAACTCGCCCGATTACAACGGTATGTGTATTTTTTCCCTAGGCCATTCTGGTTAAACGTTTGGAGCAGCAGAATTGTGAAAAATTTTTTGCCTTCTCAACCATTTCTTAGCTTCAAACTCCCATATCTCGCGAACGGATTGACCTAACCCAAAAATTCCTATTGCATCTGAAAGTAGAAACTCGCCCGATTACAACGGTATGTGTATTTTTTCCCTAGGCCATTCTGGTTAAGCGTTTGGAGCAGCAGAATTGTGAAAAATTTTTTGCCTTCTCTACCATTTCTTGGCTTCAAAGTCCCATATCTCGCGAACGGATTGACCTAACCCAAAAATTCCTATTGCATCTGAAAGTAGAAACTCGCCCGATTACAACGGTTTTTGTATTTTTTCCCTAGGCCATTCTGGTTAAGCGTTTGGAGCAGCAGAACTGTGAAAAATTTTTTGCCTTCTCTACCATTTCTTGGCTTCAAACTCCCATATCTCGCGAACGGATTGACCTAACCCAAAAATTCCTATTGCATCTGAAGGTAGAAACTCGCCCGATTACAACGGTATGTGTATTTTTTCCCTAGGCCATTCTGGTTAAGCGTTTGGAGCAGCAGAATTGCGAAAAATTTTTTGCCTTCTCAACCATTTCTTGGCTTCAAACTCCCATATCTCGCGAACGGATTGACCTAACCCAAAAATTCCTATTGCATCTGAAAGTAGAAACTCGCCCGATTACAACGGTATTCGTATTTTTTCCCTAGGCCATTCTGGTTAAGCGTTTGGAGCAGCAGAATTGCGAAAAATTTTTTGCCTTCTCCACCATTTCTTGTCTTCAAACTCCCATATCTCGCGAACGGATTGACCTAACCCAAAAATTCCTATTGCATCTGAAAGTAGAAACTCGCCCGATTACAACGGTATGTGTATTTTTTCCCTAGGCCATTCTGGTTAAGCGTTTGGAGCAGCAGAATTGTGAAAAATTTTTTGCCTTCTCTACCATTTCTTGGCTTCAAACTCCCATATCTCGCGAACGGATTGACCTAACCCAAAAATTCCTATTGCATCTGAAAGTAGAAACTCGCCCGATTACAACGGTTTTTGTATTTTTTCCCTAGGCCATTCTGGTTAAGCGTTTGGAGCAGCAGAATTGTGAAAAATTTTTTGCCTTCTCTACCATTTCTTGGCTTCAAACTCCCATATCTCGCGAACGGATTGACCTAACCCAAAAATTCCTATTGCATCTGAAGGTAGAAACTCGCCCGATTACATCGGTATGTGTATTTTTTCCCTAGGCCATTCTGGTTAAGCGTTTGGAGCAGCAGAAGTGCGAAAAATTTGTTGTCTTCTCAACCATTTCTTAGCTTCAAACTCCCATATCTCGCGAACGGATTGACCTAACCCAAAAATTCCTGTAGCATCTGAAAGTAGAAACTCGCCCGATTATAACGCTATGCGTATTTTTTCCCTAGGCCATTCTGGTTAAGCGTTTGGAGCAGCAGCATTGCGAAAAATTTCTTGCCTTCTCAACCATTTCTTAGCTACAAACTCCCATATCTCGCGAACGGATTGACCTAACCCAAAAATTCCTATTGCATCTGAAAGTAGAAACTCGCCCGATTATAAAGGTATGTGTATTTTTTCCCTAGGCCATTCTGGTTAAGCGTTTGGAGCAGCAGAAGTGCGAAAAATTTTTTGCCTTCTCAACCATTTCTTGTCTTCAAACTCCCATATCTCGCGAACGGATTGACGTAACCCAAAAATTCCTGTTGCATCTGAAAGCAGAAACTCGCCCGATTACAACGGTGTGTATTTTTTCCCTAGGCCATTCTGGTTAAGTGTTTGGAGCAGCAGAATTGCGAAAAATTTTTTGCCTTCTCAACCATTTCTTGGCTTCAAAGTCCCATATCTCGCGAACGGATTGACCTAACCCAAAAATTCCTATTGCATCTGAAAGTAGAAACTCGCCCGATTACAACGGTATGTGTATTTTTTCCCTAGGCCATTCTGGTTAATCGTTTGGAGCAGCAGAATTGGGCAAAATTTTTTGCCTTCTCAACCATTTCTTAGCTTCAAACTCCCATATCTCGCGAACGGATTGACCTAACCCAAAAATTCCTATTGCATCTGAAAGTAGAAACTCGCCCGATTATAACGGTATGTGTATTTTTTCCCTAGGCCATTCTGGTTAAGCGTTTGGAGCAGCAGAATTGCGAAAAATTTTTTGCCTTCTCAACCATTTCTTGGCTTCAAAGTCCCATATCTCGCGAACGGATTGACCTAACCCAAAAATTCGTATTGCATCTGAAAGTAAAAACTCGCCCGATTACAACGGTTTTTGTATTTTTTCCCTAGGCCATTCTGGTTAAGCGTTTGGAGCAGCAGAATTGTGAAATATTTTTTGCCTTCTCTACCATTTTTTGGCTTCAAACTCCCATATCTCGCGAACGGATTGACCTAACCCAAAAATTCCTATTGCATCTGAAGGTAGAAACTCGCCCGATTACAACGGTATGTGTATTTTTTCCCTAGGCCATTCTGGTTAAGCGTTTGGAGCAGCAGAATTGTGAAAAATTTTTTGCCTTCTCTACCATTTCTTGGCTTCAAACTCCCATATCTCGCGAACGGATTGACCTAACCCAAAAATTCCTATTGCATCTGAAGGTAGAAACTCGCCCGATTACAACGGTATGTGTATTTTTTCCCTAGGCCATTCTGGTTAAGCGTTTGGAGCAGCAGAAGTGCGAAAAATTTGTTGTCTTCTCAACCATTTCTTAGCTTCAAACTCCCATATCTCGCGAACGGATTGACCTAACCCAAAAATTCGTATTGCATCTGAAAGTAAAAACTCGCCCGATTACAACGGTTTTTGTATTTTTTCCCTAGGCCATTCTGGTTAAGCGTTTGGAGCAGCAGAATTGTGAAATATTTTTTGCCTTCTCTACCATTTTTTGGCTTCAAACTCCCATATCTCGCGAACGGATTGACCTAACCCAAAAATTCCTATTGCATCTGAAGGTAGAAACTCGCCCGATTACAACGGTATGTGTATTTTTTCCCTAGGCCATTCTGGTTAAGCGTTTGGAGCAGCAGAATTGTGAAAAATTTTTTGCCTTCTCTACCATTTCTTGGCTTCAAACTCCCATATCTCGCGAACGGATTGACCTAACCCAAAAATTCCTATTGCATCTGAAGGTAGAAACTCGCCCGATTACAACGGTATGTATATTTTTTCCCTAGGCCATTCTGGTTAAGCGTTTGGAGCAGCAGAAGTGCGAAAAATTTGTTGTCTTCTCAACCATTTCTTAGCTTCAAACTCCCATATCTCGCGAACGGATTGACCTAACCCAAAAATTCCTGTTGCATCTGAAAGTAGAAACTCGCCCGATTACAACGGTATGTGTATTTTTTCCCTAGGCCATTCTGGTTAAGCGTTTGGAGCAGCAGCATTGCGAAAAATTTTTTGCCTTCTCAACAATTTCTTAGCTACAAACTCCCATATCTCGCGAACGGATTGACCTAACCCAAAAATTCCTATTGCACCTGAAAGTAGAAACTCGCCCGATTATAAAGGTATGTGTATTTTTTCCCTAGGCCATTCTGGTTAAGCGTTTGGAGCAGCAGAAGTGCGAAAAATTTGTTGTCTTCTCAACCATTTCTTAGCTTCAAACTCCCATATCACGCGAACGGATTGACCTAACCCAAAAATTCCTATTGCATCTGAAAGTAGAAACTCGCCCGATTACAACGGAATTTGTATTTTTTCCCTAGGCCATTCTGGTTAAGCGTTTGGAGCAGCAGAATTGCGAAAAATTTTTTGCCTTCTCAACCATTTCTTGGCTTCAAAGTCCCATATCTCGCGAACGGATTGACCTAACCCAAATATTCCTATTGCATCTGAAAGTAGAAACTCGCCCGATTACAACGGTATGTGTATTTTTTCCCTAGGCCATTCTGGTTAAGCGTTTGGAGCAGCAGAATTGTGAAAAATTTTTTGCCTTCTCTACCATTTCTTGGCTTCAAACTCCCATATCTCGCGAACGGATTGACCTAACCCAAAAATTCCTGTTGCATCTGAAAGTAGAAACTCGCCAGATTATAACGGTATGTGTATTTCTTCCCTAGGCCATTCTGGTTAAGCGTTTGGAGCAGCAGAATTGCGAAAAGTTTTTTGCCTTCTCAACCATTTCTTAGCTTCAAACTCCCATATCACGCGAACGGATTGACCTAACCCAAAAATTCCTGTTGCATCTGAAAGTAGAAACTCGCCCGATTACAACGGTATGTGTATTTTTTCCCTAGGCCATTCTGGTTAAGCGTTTGGAGCAGCAGCATTGCGAAAAATTTTTTGCCTTCTCAACCATTTCTTAGCTACAAACTCCCATATCTCGCGAACGGATTGACCTAACCCAAAAATTCCTATTGCACCTGAAAGTAGAAACTCGCCCGATTATAAAGGTATGTGTATTTTTTCCCTAGGCCATTCTGGTTAAGCGTTTGGAGCAGCAGAAGTGCGAAAAATTTGTTGTCTTCTCAACCATTTCTTAGCTTCAAACTCCCATATCACGCGAACGGATTGACCTAACCCAAAAATTCCTATTGCATCTGAAAGTAGAAACTCGCCCGATTACAACGGAATTTGTATTTTTTCCCTAGGCCATTCTGGTTAAGCGTTTGGAGCAGCAGAATTGCGAAAAATTTTTTGCCTTCTCAACCATTTCTTGGCTTCAAAGTCCCATATCTCGCGAACGGATTGACCTAACCCAAATATTCCTATTGCATCTGAAAGTAGAAACTCGCCCGATTACAACGGTATGTGTATTTTTTCCCTAGGCCATTCTGGTTAAGCGTTTGGAGCAGCAGAATTGTGAAAAATTTTTTGCCTTCTCTACCATTTCTTGGCTTCAAACTCCCATATCTCGCGAACGGATTGACCTAACCCAAAAATTCCTGTTGCATCTGAAAGTAGAAACTCGCCAGATTATAACGGTATGTGTATTTTTTCCCTAGGCCATTCTGGTTAAGCGTTTGGAGCAGCAGAATTGCGAAAAGTTTTTTGCCTTCTCAACCATTTCTTGGCTTCAAAGTCCCATATCTCGCGAACGGATTGACCTAACCCAAAAATTCCTATTGCATCTGAAAGTAGAAACCCGCCCGATTACAACGGTATGTGTATTTTTTCCGTAGGCCATTCTGGTTAAGCGTTTGGAGCAGCAGAAGTGCGAAAAATTTGTTGTCTTCTCAACCATTTCTTAGCTTCAAACTCCCATATCTCGCGAACGGATTGACCTAACCCAAAAATTCCTGTTGCATCTGAAAGTAGAAACTCGCCCGATTACAACGGTATGTGTATTTTTTCCCTAGGCCATTCTGGTTAAGCGTTTGGAGCAGCAGCATTGCGAAAAATTTTTTGCCTTCTCAACCATTTCTTAGCTACAAACTCCCATATCTCGCGAACGGATTGACCTAACCCAAAAATTCCTATTGCATCTGAAAGTAGAAACTCGCCCGATTATAAAGGTATGTGTATTTTTTCCCTAGGCCATTCTGGTTAAGCGTTTGGAGCAGCAGAAGTGCGAAAAATTTGTTGTCTTCTCAACCATTTCTTAGCTTCAAACTCCCATATCACGCGAACGGATTGACCTAACCCAAAAATTCCTATTGCATCTGAAAGTAGAAACTCGCCCGATTACAACGGAATTTGTATTTTTTCCCTAGGCCATTCTGGTTAAGCGTTTGGAGCAGCAGAATTGCGAAAAATTTTTTGCCTTCTCAACCATTTCTTGCCTTCAAAGTCCCATATCTCGCGAACGGATTGACCTAACCCAAATATTCCTATTGCATCTGAAAGTAGAAACTCGCCCGATTACAACGGTATGTGTATTTTTTCCCTAGGCCATTCTGGTTAAGCGTTTGGAGCAGCAGAATTGTGAAAAATTTTTTGCCTTCTCTACCATTTCTTGGCTTCAAACTCCCATATCTCGCGAACGGATTGACCTAACCCAAAAATTCCTATTGCATCTGAATGTAGAAACTCGCCCGATTACAACGGTATGTGTATTTTTTTCCTAGGCCATTCTGGTTAAGCGTTTGGAGCAGCAGAATTGCGAAAAATTTTTTGCCTCCTCAACCATTTCTTGTCTTCAAACTCCCATATCTCGCGAACGGATTGACGTAACCCAAAAATTCCTGTTGCATCTGAAAGCAGAAACTCGCCCGATTACAACGGTATGTGTATTTTTTCCCTAGGCCATTCTGGTTAAGCGTTTGGAGCAGCAGAATTGGGCAAAATTTTTTGCCTTCTCAACCATTTCTTAGCTTCAAACTCCCATCTCTCGCGAACGGATTGACCTAACCCAAAAATTCCTATTGCATCTGAAAGCAGAAACTCGCCCGATTACAACGGAATTTGTATTTTTTCCCTAGGCCATTCTGGTTAAGCGTTTGGAGCAGCAGAATTGCGAAAAATTTTTTGCCTTCTCAACCATTTCTTGGCTTCAAAGTCCCATATCTCGCGAACGGATTGACCTAACCCAAAAATTCCTATTGCATCTGAAAGTAGAAACTCGCCCGATTACAACGGTATGTGTATTTTTTCCCTAGGCCATTCTGGTTAAGCGTTTGGAGCAGCAGAATTGTGCAAAATTTTTTGCCTTCTCTACCATTTCTTGGCTTCAAACTACCATAACTCGCGAACGGATTGACCTAACCCAAATATTCCTATTGCATCTGAAAGTAGAAACTCGCCCGATTACAACGGTATGTGTATTTTTTCCCTAGGCCATTCTGGTTAAGCGTTTGGAGCAGCAGAATTGTGAAAAATTTTTTGCCTTCTCAACCATTTCTTAGCTTCAAACTCCCATATCTCGCGAACGGATTGACCTAACCCAAAAATTCCTATTGCATCTGAAAGTAGAAACTCGCCCGATTATAACGGTATATGTATTTTTTCCCTAGGCCATTCTGGTTAAGCGTTTGAAGCAGCATAATTGCGAAAAATTTTTTGCCTTCTCAACCATTTCTTGGCTTCAAAGTCCCATATCTCGCGAACGGATTGACCTAACCCAAAAATTCGTATTGCATCTGAAAGTAAAAACTCGCCCGATTACAACGGTTTTTGTATTTTTTCCCTAGGCCATTCTGGTTAAGCGTTTGGAGCAGCAGAATTTTGAAATATTTTTTGCCTTCTCTACCATTTTTTGGCTTCAAACTCCCATATCTCGCGAACGGATTGACCTAACCCAAAAATTCCTATTGCATCTGAAGGTAGAAACTCGCCCGATTACAACGGTATGTGTATTTTTTCCCTAGGCCATTCTGGTTAAGCGTTTGGAGCAGCAGAATTGTGAAAAATTTTTTGCCTTCTCTACCATTTCTTGGCTTCAAACTCCCATATCTCGCGAACGGATTGACCTAACCCAAAAATTCCTATTGCATCTGAAGGTAGAAACTCGCCCGATTACAACGGTATGTGTATTTTTTCCCTAGGCCATTCTGGTTAAGCGTTTGGAGCAGCAGAAGTGCGAAAAATTTGTTGTCTTCTCAACCATTTCTTAGCTTCAAACTCCCATATCTCGCGAACGGATTGACCTAACCCAAAAATTCCTGTTGCATCTGAAAGTAGAAACTCGCCCGATTACAACGGTATGTGTATTTTTCCCCTAGGCCATTCTGGTTAAGCGTTTGGAGCAGCAGCATTGCGAAAAATTTTTTGCCTTCTCAACCATTTCTTAGCTACAAACTCCCATATCTCGCGAACGGATTGACCTAACCCAAAAATTCCTATTGCACCTGAAAGTAGAAACTCGCCCGATTATAAAGGTATGTGTATTTTTTCCCTAGGCCATTCTGGTTAAGCGTTTGGAGCAGCAGAAGTGCGAAAAATTTGTTGTCTTCTCAACCATTTCTTAGCTTCAAACTCCCATATCACGCGAACGGATTGACCTAACCCAAAAATTCCTATTGCATCTGAAAGTAGAAACTCGCCCGATTACAACGGAATTTGTATTTTTTCCCTAGGCCATTCTGGTCAAGCGTTTGGAGCAGCAGAATTGCGAAAAATTTTTTGCCTTCTCAACCATTTCTTGGCTTCAAAGTCCCATATCTCGCGAACGGATTGACCTAACCCAAATATTCCTATTGCATCTGAAAGTAGAAACTCGCCAGATTATAACGGTATGTGTATTTTTTCCCTAGGCCATTCTGGTTAAGCGTTTGGAGCAGCAGAATTGCGAAAAATTTTTTGCCTTCTCAACCATTTCTTGGCTTCAAAGTCCCATATCTCGCGAACGGATTGACCTAACCCAAAAATTCCTATTGCATCTGAAAGTAGAAACCCGCCCGATTACAACGGTATGTGTATTTTTTCCGTAGGCCATTCTGGTTAAGCGTTTGGAGCAGCAGAAGTGCGAAAAATTTGTTGTCTTCTCAACCATTTCTTAGCTTCAAACTCCCATATCTCGCGAACGGATTGACCTAACCCAAAAATTCCTGTTGCATCTGAAAGTAGAAACTCGCCCGATTACAACGGTATGTGTATTTTTTCCCTAGGCCATTCTGGTTAAGCGTTTGGAGCAGCAGCATTGCGAAAAATTTTTTGCCTTCTCAACCATTTCTTAGCTACAAACTCCCATATCTCGCGAACGGATTGACCTAACCCAAAAATTCCTATTGCATCTGAAAGTAGAAACTCGCCCGATTATAAAGGTATGTGTATTTTTTCCCTAGGCCATTCTGGTTAAGCGTTTGGAGCAGCAGAAGTGCGAAAAATTTGTTGTCTTCTCAACCATTTCTTAGCTTCAAACTCCCATATCACGCGAACGGATTGACCTAACCCAAAAATTCCTATTGCATCTGAAATTAGAAACTCGCCCGATTACAACGGAATTTGTATTTTTTCCCTAGGCCATTCTGGTTAAGCGTTTGGAGCAGCAGAATTGCGAAAAATTTTTTGCCTTCTCAACCATTTCTTGCCTTCAAAGTCCCATATCTCGCGAACGGATTGACCTAACCCAAATATTCCTATTGCATCTGAAAGTAGAAACTCGCCCGATTACAACGGTATGTGTATTTTTTCCCTAGGCCATTCTGGTTAAGCGTTTGGAGCAGCAGAATTGTGAAAAATTTTTTGCCTTCTCTACCATTTCTTGGCTTCAAACTCCCATATCTCGCGAACGGATTGACCTAACCCAAAAATTCCTATTGCATCTGAAGGTAGAAACTCGCCCGATTACAACGGTATGTGTATTTTTTCCCTAGGCCATTCTGGTTAAGCGTTTGGAGCAGCAGAATTGCGAAAAATTTTTTGCCTCCTCAACCATTTCTTGTCTTCAAACTCCCATATCTCGCGAACGGATTGACGTAACCCAAAAATTCCTGTTGCATCTGAAAGCAGAAACTCGCCCGATTACAACGGTATGTGTATTTTTTCCCTAGGCCATTCTGGTTAAGCGTTTGGAGCAGCAGAATTGGGCAAAATTTTTTGCCTTCTCAACCATTTCTTAGCTTCAAACTCCCATATCTCGCGAACGGATTGACCTAACCCAAAAATTCCTATTGCATCTGAAATTAGAAACTCGCCCGATTACAACGGAATTTGTATTTTTTCCCTAGGCCATTCTGGTTAAGCGTTTGGAGCAGCAGAATTGCGAAAAATTTTTTGCCTTCTCAACCATTTCTTGCCTTCAAAGTCCCATATCTCGCGAACGGATTGACCTAACCCAAATATTCCTATTGCATCTGAAAGTAGAAACTCGCCCGATTACAACGGTATGTGTATTTTTTCCCTAGGCCATTCTGGTTAAGCGTTTGGAGCAGCAGAATTGGGCAAAATTTTTTGCCTTCTCAACCATTTCTTAGCTTCAAACTCCCATATCTCGCGAACGGATTGACCTAACCCAAAAATTCCTATTGCATCTGAAAGTAGAAACTCGCCCGATTACAACGGAATTTGTATTTTTTCCCTAGGC
Source organism: Ptiloglossa arizonensis (assembly GCF_051014685.1). Classification (NCBI taxonomy): domain Eukaryota; kingdom Metazoa; phylum Arthropoda; class Insecta; order Hymenoptera; family Colletidae; genus Ptiloglossa; species Ptiloglossa arizonensis. Next base: position 57,250 of record NW_027479368.1, read on the forward strand.
CATTCTGGTTAAGCGTTTGGAGCAGCAGAATTGCGAAAAATTTTTTGCCTCCTCAACCATTTCTTGTCTTCAAACTCCCATATCTCGCGAACGGATTGACGTAACCCAAAAATTCCTGTTGCATCTGAAAGCAGAAACTCGCCCGATTACAACGGTATGTGTATTTTTTCCCTAGGCCATTCTGGTTAAGCGTTTGGAGCAGCAGAATTGGGCAAAATTTTTTGCCTTCTCAACCATTTCTTAGCTTCAAACTCCCATATCTCGCGAACGGATTGACCTAACCCAAAAATTCCTATTGCATCTGAAAGTAGAAACTCGCCCGATTACAACGGAATTTGTATTTTTTCCCTAGGCCATTCTGGTTAAGCGTTTGGAGCAGCAGAATTGCGAAAAATTTTTTGCCTTCTCAACCATTTCTTGGCTTCAAAGTCCCATATCTCGCGAACGGATTGACCTAACCCAAATATTCCTATTGCATCTGAAAGTAGAAACTCGCCCGATTACAACGGTATGTGTATTTTTTCCCTAGGCCATTCTGGTTAAGCGTTTGGAGCAGCAGAATTGTGAAAAATTTTTTGCCTTCTCTACCATTTCTTGGCTTCAAACTCCCATATCTCGCGAACGGATTGACCTAACCCAAAAATTCCTATTGCATCTGAATGTAGAAACTCGCCCGATTACAACGGTATGTGTATTTTTTCCCTAGGCCATTCTGGTTAAGCGTTTGGAGCAGCAGAATTGCGAAAAATTTTTTGCCTTCTCAACCATTTCTTGGCTTCAAAGTCCCATATCTCGCGAACGGATTGACCTAACCCAAAAATTCCTATTGCATCTGAAAGTAGAAACTCGCCCGATTACAACGGTATGTGTATTTTTTCCCTAGGCCATTCTGGTTAAGCGTTTGGAGCAGCAGAATTGCGAAAAATTTTTTGCCTTCTCAACCATTTCTTGGCTTCAAAGTCCCATATCTCGCGAACGGATTGACCTAACCCAAAAATTCCTATTGCATCTGAAAGTAGAAACCCGCCCGATTACAACGGTATGTATATTTTTTCCGTAGGCCATTCTGGTTAAGCGTTTGGAGCAGCAGAAGTGCGAAAAATTTGTTGTCTTCTCAACCATTTCTTAGCTTCAAACTCCCATATCTCGCGAACGGATTGACCTAACCCAAAAATTCCTGTTGCATCTGAAAGTAGAAACTCGCCCGATTACAACGGTATGTGTATTTTTTCCCTAGGCCATTCTGGTTAAGCGTTTGGAGCAGCAGCATTGCGAAAAATTTTTTGCCTTCTCAACCATTTCTTAGCTACAAACTCCCATATCTCGCGAACGGATTGACCTAACCCAAAAATTCCTATTGCATCTGAAAGTAGAAACTCGCCCGATTACAACGGAATTTGTATTTTTTCCCTAGGCCATTCTGGTTAAGCGTTTGGAGCAGCAGAATTGCGAAAAATTTTTTGCCTTCTCAACCATTTCTTGGCTTCAAAGTCCCATATCTCGCGAACGGATTGACCTAACCCAAATATTCCTATTGCATCTGAAAGTAGAAACTCGCCCGATTACAACGGTATGTGTATTTTTTCCCTAGGCCATTCTGGTTAAGCGTTTGGAGCAGCAGAATTGTGAAAAATTTTTTGCCTTCTCTACCATTTCTTGGCTTCAAACTCCCATATCTCGCGAACGGATTGACCTAACCCAAAAATTCCTATTGCATCTGAAAGTAGAAACTCGCCCGATTACAACGGTATGTGTATTTTTTCCCTAGGCCATTCTGGTTAAGCGTTTGGAGCAGCAGAATTGCGAAAAATTTTTTGCCTTCTCAACCATTTCTTGGCTTCAAAGTCCCATATCTCGCGAACGGATTGACCTAACCCAAAAATTCCTATTGCATCTGAAAGTAGAAACCCGCCCGATTACAACGGTATGTGTATTTTTTCCGTAGGCCATTCTGGTTAAGCGTTTGGAGCAGCAGAAGTGCGAAAAATTTGTTGTCTTCTCAACCATTTCTTAGCTTCAAACTCCCATATCTCGCGAACGGATTGACCTAACCCAAAAATTCCTGTTGCATCTGAAAGTAGAAACTCGCCCGATTACAACGGTATGTGTATTTTTTCCCTAGGCCATTCTGGTTAAGCGTTTGGAGCAGCAGCATTGCGAAAAATTTTTTGCCTTCTCAACCATTTCTTAGCTACAAACTCCCATATCTCGCGAACGGATTGACCTAACCCAAAAATTCCTATTGCATCTGAAAGTAGAAACTCGCCCGATTACAACGGAATTTGTATTTTTTCCCTAGGCCATTCTGGTTAAGCGTTTGGAGCAGCAGAATTGCGAAAAATTTTTTGCCTTCTCAACCATTTCTTGGCTTCAAAGTCCCATATCTCGCGAACGGATTGACCTAACCCAAATATTCCTATTGCATCTGAAAGTAGAAACTCGCCCGATTACAACCGTATGTGTATTTTTTCCCTAGGCCATTCTGGTTAAGCGTTTGGAGCAGCAGAATTGTGAAAAATTTTTTGCCTTCTCTACCATTTCTTGGCTTCAAACTCCCATATCTCGCGAACGGATTGACCTAACCCAAAAATTCCTATTGCATCTGAATGTAGAAACTCGCCCGATTACAACGGTATGTGTATTTTTTCCCTAGGCCATTCTGGTTAAGCGTTTGGAGCAGCAGAATTGCGAAAAATTTTTTGCCTTCTCAACCATTTCTTGGCTTCAAAGTCCCATATCTCGCGAACGGATTGACCTAACCCAAAAATTCCTATTGCATCTGAAAGTAGAAACCCGCCCGATTACAACGGTATGTATATTTTTTCCGTAGGCCATTCTGGTTAAGCGTTTGGAGCAGCAGAAGTGCGAAAAATTTGTTGTCTTCTCAACCATTTCTTAGCTTCAAACTCCCATATCTCGCGAACGGATTGACCTAACCCAAAAATTCCTGTTGCATCTGAAAGTAGAAACTCGCCCGATTACAACGGTATGTGTATTTTTTCCCTAGGCCATTCTGGTTAAGCGTTTGGAGCAGCAGCATTGCGAAAAATTTTTTGCCTTCTCAACCATTTCTTAGCTACAAACTCCCATATCTCGCGAACGGATTGACCTAACCCAAAAATTCCTATTGCATCTGAAAGTAGAAACTCGCCCGATTACAACGGAATTTGTATTTTTTCCCTAGGCCATTCTGGTTAAGCGTTTGGAGCAGCAGAATTGCGAAAAATTTTTTGCCTTCTCAACCATTTCTTGGCTTCAAAGTCCCATATCTCGCGAACGGATTGACCTAACCCAAATATTCCTATTGCATCTGAAAGTAGAAACTCGCCCGATTACAACGGTATGTGTATTTTTTCCCTAGGCCATTCTGGTTAAGCGTTTGGAGCAGCAGAATTGTGAAAAATTTTTTGCCTTCTCTACCATTTCTTGGCTTCAAACTCCCATATCTCGCGAACGGATTGACCTAACCCAAAAATTCCTATTGCATCTGAATGTAGAAACTCGCCCGATTACAACGGTATGTGTATTTTTTCCCTAGGCCATTCTGGTTAAGCGTTTGGAGCAGCAGAATTGCGAAAAATTTTTTGCCTTCTCAACCATTTCTTGGCTTCAAAGTCCCATATCTCGCGAACGGATTGACCTAACCCAAAAATTCCTATTGCATCTGAAAGTAGAAACCCGCCCGATTACAACGGTATGTATATTTTTTCCGTAGGTCATTCTGGTTAAGCGTTTGGAGCAGCAGAAGTGCGAAAAATTTGTTGTCTTCTCAACCATTTCTTAGCATCAAACTCCCATATCTCGCGAACGGATTGACCTAACCCAAAAATTCCTGTTGCATCTGAAAGTAGAAACTCGCCCGATTACAACGGTATGTGTATTTTTTCCCTAGGCCATTCTGGTTAAGCGTTTGGAGCAGCAGCATTGCGAAAAATTTTTTGCCTTCTCAACCATTTCTTAGCTACAAACTCCCATATCTCGCGAACGGATTGACCTAACCCAAAAATTCCTATTGCATCTGAAAGTAGAAACTCGCCCGATTATAAAGGTATGTGTATTTTTTCCCTACGCCATTCTGGTTAAGCGTTTGGAGCAGCAGAAGTGCGAAAAATTTGTTGTCTTCTCAACCATTTCTTAGCTTCAAACTCCCATATCACGCGAACGGATTGACCTAACCCAAAAATTCCTATTGCATCTGAAAGTAGAAACTCGCCCGATTACAACGGAGTTTGTATTTTTTCCCTAGGCCATTCTGGTTAAGCGTTTGGAGCAGCAGAATTGTGAAAAATTTTTTGCTTTCTCTACCATTTCTTGGCTTCAAACTCCCATATCTCGCGAACGGATTGACCTAACCCAAAAATTCCTATTGCATCTGAATGTAGAAACTCGCCCGATTACAACGGTATGTGTATTTTTTCCCTAGGCCATTCTGGTTAAGCGTTTGGAGCAGCAGAATTGCGAAAAATTTTTTGCCTCCTCAACCATTTCTTGTCTTCAAACTCCCATATCTCGCGAACGGATTGACGTAACCCAAAAATTCCTGTTGCATCTGAAAGCAGAAACTCGCCCGATTACAACGGTATGTGTATTTTTTCCCTAGGCCATTCTGGTTAAGCGTTTGGAGCAGCAGAATTGGGCAAAATTTTTTGCCTTCTCAACCATTTCTTAGCTTCAAACTCCCATATCTCGCGAACGGATTGACCTAACCCAAAAATTCCTATTGCATCTGAAAGTAGAAACTCGCCCGATTACAACGGAATTTGTTTTTTTTCCCTAGGCCATTCTGGTTAAGCGTTTGGAGCAGCAGAATTGCGAAAAATTTTTTGCCTTCTCAACCATTTCTTGGCTTCAAAGTCCCATATCTCGCGAACGGATTGACCTAACCCAAATATTCCTATTGCATCTGAAAGTAGAAACTCGCCCGATTACAACGGTATGTGTATTTTTTCCCTAGGCAATTCTGGTTAAGCGTTTGGAGCAGCAGAATTGTGAAAAATTTTTTGCCTTCTCTACCATTTCTTGGCTTCAAACTCCCATATCTCGCGAACGGATTGACCTAACCCAAAAATTCCTATTGCATCTGAAGGTAGAAACTCGCCCGATTACAACGGTATGTGTATTTTTTCCCTAGGCCATTCTGGTTAAGCGTTTGGAGCAGCAGAATTGCGAAAAATTTTTTGCCTCCTCAACCATTTCTTGTCTTCAAACTCCCATATCTCGCGAACGGATTGACGTAACCCAAAAATTCCTGTTGCATCTGAAAGCAGAAACTCGCCCGATTACAACGGTAAGTGTATTTTTTCCCTAGGCCATTCTGGTTAAGCGTTTGGAGCAGCAGAATTGGGCAAAATTTTTTGCCTTCTCAACCATTTCTTAGCTTCAAACTCCCATATCTCGCGAACGGATTGACCTAACCCAAAAATTCCTATTGCATCTGAAAGTAGAAACTCGCCCGATTACAACGGAATTTGTATTTTTTCTCTAGGCCATTCTGGTTAAGCGTTTGGAGCAGCAGAATTGCGAAAATTTTTTTGCCTTCTCAACCATTTCTTGGCTTCAAAGTCCCATATCTCGCGAACGGATTGACCTAACCCAAATATTCCTATTGCATCTGAAAGTAGAAACTCGCCCGATTACAACGGTATGTGTATTTTTTCCCTAGGCCATTCTGGTTAAGCGTTTGGAGCAGCAGAATTGTGAAAAATTTTTTGCCTTCTCTACCATTTCTTGGCTTCAAACTCCCATATCTCGCGAACGGATTGACCTAACCCAAAAATTCCTATTGCATCTGAATGTAGAAACTCGCCCGATTACAACGGTATGTGTATTTTTTCCCTAGGCCATTCTGGTTAAGCGTTTGGAGCAGCAGAATTGCGAAAAATTTTTTGCCTTCTCAACCATTTCTTGGCTTCAAAGTCCCATATCTCGCGAACGGATTGACCTAACCCAAAAATTCCTATTGCATCTGAAAGTAGAAACCCGCCCGATTACAACGGTATGTGTATTTTTTCCGTAGGCCATTCTGGTTAAGCGTTTGGAGCAGCAGAAGTGCGAAAAATTTGTTGTCTTCTCAACCATTTCTTAGCTTCAAACTCCCATATCTCGCGAACGGATTGACCTAACCCAAAAATTCCTGTTGCATCTGAAAGTAGAAACTCGCCCGATTACAACGGTATGTGTATTTTTTCCCTAGGCCATTCTGGTTAAGCGTTTGGAGCAGCAGCATTGCGAAAAATTTTTTGCCTTCTCAACCATTTCTTAGCTACAAACTCCCATATCTCGCGAACGGATTGACCTAACCCAAATATTCCTATTGCATCTGAAAGTAGAAACTCGCCCGATTACAACGGTATGTGTATTTTTTCCCTAGGCCATTCTGGTTAAGCGTTTGGAGCAGCAGAATTGTGAAAAATTTTTTGCCTTCTCTACCATTTCTTGGCTTCAAACTCCCATATCTCGCGAACGGATTGACCTAACCCAAAAATTCCTATTGCATCTGAATGTAGAAACTCGCCCGATTACAACGGTATGTGTATTTTTTCCCTAGGCCATTCTGGTTAAGCGTTTGGAGCAGCAGAATTGTGAAAAATTTTTTGCCTTCTCTACCATTTCTTGGCTTCAAACTCCCATATCTCGCGAACGGATTGACCTAACCCAAAAATTCCTATTGCATCTGAATGTAGAAACTCGCCCGATTACAACGGTATGTGTATTTTTTCCCTAGGCCATTCTGGTTAAGCGTTTGGAGCAGCAGAATTGCGAAAAATTTTTTGCCTTCTCAACCATTTCTTGGCTTCAAAGTCCCATATCTCGCGAACGGATTGACCTAACCCAAAAATTCCTATTGCATCTGAAAGTAGAAACCCGCCCGATTACAACGGTATGTGTATTTTTTCCGTAGGCCATTCTGGTTAAGCGTTTGGAGCAGCAGAAGTGCGAAAAATTTGTTGTCTTCTCAACCATTTCTTAGCTTCAAACTCCCATATCTCGCGAACGGATTGACCTAACCCAAAAATTCCTGTTGCATCTGAAAGTAGAAACTCGCCCGATTACAACGGTATGTGTATTTTTTCCCTAGGCCATTCTGGTTAAGCGTTTGGAGCAGCAGCATTGCGAAAAATTTTTTGCCTTCTCAACCATTTCTTAGCTACAAACTCCCATATCTCGCGAACGGATTGACCTAACCCAAATATTCCTATTGCATCTGAAAGTAGAAACTCGCCCGATTACAACGGTATGTGTATTTTTTCCCTAGGCCATTCTGGTTAAGCGTTTGGAGCAGCAGAATTGTGAAAAATTTTTTGCCTTCTCTACCATTTCTTGGCTTCAAACTCCCATATCTCGCGAACGGATTGACCTAACCCAAAAATTCCTATTGCATCTGAATGTAGAAACTCGCCCGATTACAACGGTATGTGTATTTTTTCCCTAGGCCATTCTGGTTAAGCGTTTGGAGCAGCAGAATTGCGAAAAATTTTTTGCCTTCTCAACCATTTCTTGGCTTCAAAGTCCCATATCTCGCGAACGGATTGACCTAACCCAAAAATTCCTATTGCATCTGAAAGTAGAAACCCGCCCGATTACAACGGTATGTATATTTTTTCCGTAGGCCATTCTGGTTAAGCGTTTGGAGCAGCAGAAGTGCGAAAAATTTGTTGTCTTCTCAACCATTTCTTAGCTTCAAACTCCCATATCTCGCGAACGGATTGACCTAACCCAAAAATTCCTGTTGCATCTGAAAGTAGAAACTCGCCCGATTACAACGGTATGTGTATTTTTTCCCTAGGCCATTCTGGTTAAGCGTTTGGAGCAGCAGCATTGCGAAAAATTTTTTGCCTTCTCAACCATTTCTTAGCTACAAACTCCCATATCTCGCGAACGGATTGACCTAACCCAAAAATTCCTATTGCATCTGAAAGTAGAAACTCGCCCGATTACAACGGAATTTGTATTTTTTCCCTAGGCCATTCTGGTTAAGCGTTTGGAGCAGCAGAATTGCGAAAAATTTTTTGCCTTCTCAACCATTTCTTGGCTTCAAAGTCCCATATCTCGCGAACGGATTGACCTAACCCAAAAATTCCTATTGCATCTGAAAGTAGAAACCCGCCCGATTACAACGGTATGTATATTTTTTCCGTAGGCCATTCTGGTTAAGCGTTTGGAGCAGCAGAAGTGCGAAAAATTTGTTGTCTTCTCAACCATTTCTTAGCTTCAAACTCCCATATCTCGCGAACGGATTGACCTAACCCAAAAATTCCTGTTGCATCTGAAAGTAGAAACTCGCCCGATTACAACGGTATGTGTATTTTTTCCCTAGGCCATTCTGGTTAAGCGTTTGGAGCAGCAGCATTGCGAAAAATTTTTTGCCTTCTCAACCATTTCTTAGCTACAAACTCCCATATCTCGCGAACGGATTGACCTAACCCAAAAATTCCTATTGCATCTGAAAGTAGAAACTCGCCCGATTATAAAGGTATGTGTATTTTTTCCCTAGGCCATTCTGGTTAAGCGTTTGGAGCAGCAGAAGTGCGAAAAATTTGTTGTCTTCTCAACCATTTCTTAGCTTCAAACTCCCATATCACGCGAACGGATTGACCTAACCCAAAAATTCCTATTGCATCTGAAAGTAGAAACTCGCCCGATAACAACGGAATTTGTATTTTTTCCCTAGGCCATTCTGGTTAAGCGTTTGGAGCAGTAGAATTGCGAAAAATTTTTTGCCTTCTCAACCATTTCTTGGCTTCAAAGTCCCATATCTCGCGAACGGATTGACCTAACCCAAAAATTCCTATTGCATCTGAAAGTAGAAACCCGCCCGATTACAACGGTATGTGTATTTTTTCCGTAGGCCATTCTGGTTAAGCGTTTGGAGCAGCAGAAGTGCGAAAAATTTGTTGTCTTCTCAACCATTTCTTAGCTTCAAACTCCCATATCTCGCGAACGGATTGACCTAACCCAAAAATTCCTGTTGCATCTGAAAGTAGAAACTCGCCCGATTACAACGGTATGTGTATTTTTTCCCTAGGCCATTCTGGTTAAGCGTTTGGAGCAGCAGCATTGCGAAAAATTTTTTGCCTTCTCAACCATTTCTTAGCTACAAACTCCCATATCTCGCGAACGGATTGACCTAACCCAAATATTCCTATTGCATCTGAAAGTAGAAACTCGCCCGATTACAACGGTATGTGTATTTTTTCCCTAGGCCATTCTGGTTAAGCGTTTGGAGCAGCAGAATTGTGAAAAATTTTTTGCCTTCTCTACCATTTCTTGGCTTCAAACTCCCATATCTCGCGAACGGATTGACCTAACCCAAAAATTCCTATTGCATCTGAATGTAGAAACTCGCCCGATTACAACGGTATGTGTATTTTTTCCCTAGGCCATTCTGGTTAAGCGTTTGGAGCAGCAGAATTGTGAAAAATTTTTTGCCTTCTCTACCATTTCTTGGCTTCAAACTCCCATATCTCGCGAACGGATTGACCTAACCCAAAAATTCCTATTGCATCTGAATGTAGAAACTCGCCCGATTACAACGGTATGTGTATTTTTTCCCTAGGCCATTCTGGTTAAGCGTTTGGAGCAGCAGAATTGCGAAAAATTTTTTGCCTTCTCAACCATTTCTTGGCTTCAAAGTCCCATATCTCGCGAACGGATTGACCTAACCCAAAAATTCCTATTGCATCTGAAAGTAGAAACCCGCCCGATTACAACGGTATGTGTATTTTTTCCGTAGGCCATTCTGGTTAAGCGTTTGGAGCAGCAGAAGTGCGAAAAATTTGTTGTCTTCTCAACCATTTCTTAGCTTCAAACTCCCATATCTCGCGAACGGATTGACCTAACCCAAAAATTCCTGTTGCATCTGAAAGTAGAAACTCGCCCGATTACAACGGTATGTGTATTTTTTCCCTAGGCCATTCTGGTTAAGCGTTTGGAGCAGCAGCATTGCGAAAAATTTTTTGCCTTCTCAACCATTTCTTAGCTACAAACTCCCATATCTCGCGAACGGATTGACCTAACCCAAATATTCCTATTGCATCTGAAAGTAGAAACTCGCCCGATTACAACGGTATGTGTATTTTTTCCCTAGGCCATTCTGGTTAAGCGTTTGGAGCAGCAGAATTGTGAAAAATTTTTTGCCTTCTCTACCATTTCTTGGCTTCAAACTCCCATATCTCGCGAACGGATTGACCTAACCCAAAAATTCCTATTGCATCTGAATGTAGAAACTCGCCCGATTACAACGGTATGTGTATTTTTTCCCTAGGCCATTCTGGTTAAGCGTTTGGAGCAGCAGAATTGCGAAAAATTTTTTGCCTTCTCAACCATTTCTTGGCTTCAAAGTCCCATATCTCGCGAACGGATTGACCTAACCCAAAAATTCCTATTGCATCTGAAAGTAGAAACCCGCCCGATTACAACGGTATGTATATTTTTTCCGTAGGCCATTCTGGTTAAGCGTTTGGAGCAGCAGAAGTGCGAAAAATTTGTTGTCTTCTCAACCATTTCTTAGCTTCAAACTCCCATATCTCGCGAACGGATTGACCTAACCCAAAAATTCCTGTTGCATCTGAAAGTAGAAACTCGCCCGATTACAACGGTATGTGTATTTTTTCCCTAGGCCATTCTGGTTAAGCGTTTGGAGCAGCAGCATTGCGAAAAATTTTTTGCCTTCTCAACCATTTCTTAGCTACAAACTCCCATATCTCGCGAACGGATTGACCTAACCCAAAAATTCCTATTGCATCTGAAAGTAGAAACTCGCCCGATTACAACGGAATTTGTATTTTTTCCCTAGGCCATTCTGGTTAAGCGTTTGGAGCAGCAGAATTGCGAAAAATTTTTTGCCTTCTCAACCATTTCTTGGCTTCAAAGTCCCATATCTCGCGAACGGATTGACCTAACCCAAAAATTCCTATTGCATCTGAAAGTAGAAACCCGCCCGATTACAACGGTATGTATATTTTTTCCGTAGGCCATTCTGGTTAAGCGTTTGGAGCAGCAGAAGTGCGAAAAATTTGTTGTCTTCTCAACCATTTCTTAGCTTCAAACTCCCATATCTCGCGAACGGATTGACCTAACCCAAAAATTCCTGTTGCATCTGAAAGTAGAAACTCGCCCGATTACAACGGTATGTGTATTTTTTCCCTAGGCCATTCTGGTTAAGCGTTTGGAGCAGCAGCATTGCGAAAAATTTTTTGCCTTCTCAACCATTTCTTAGCTACAAACTCCCATATCTCGCGAACGGATTGACCTAACCCAAAAATTCCTATTGCATCTGAAAGTAGAAACTCGCCCGATTATAAAGGTATGTGTATTTTTTCCCTAGGCCATTCTGGTTAAGCGTTTGGAGCAGCAGAAGTGCGAAAAATTTGTTGTCTTCTCAACCATTTCTTAGCTTCAAACTCCCATATCACGCGAACGGATTGACCTAACCCAAAAATTCCTATTGCATCTGAAAGTAGAAACTCGCCCGATAACAACGGAATTTGTATTTTTTCCCTAGGCCATTCTGGTTAAGCGTTTGGAGCAGTAGAATTGCGAAAAATTTTTTGCCTTCTCAACCATTTCTTGGCTTCAAAGTCCCATATCTCGCGAACGGATTGACCTAACCCAAATATTCCTATTGCATCTGAAAGTAGAAACTCGCCCGATTACAACGGTATGTGTATTTTTTCCCTAGGCCATTCTGGTTAAGCGTTTGGAGCAGCAGAATTGTGAAAAATTTTTTGCCTTCTCTACCATTTCTTGGCTTCAAACTCCCATATCTCGCGAACGGATTGACCTAACCCAAAAATTCCTATTGCATCTGAATGTAGAAACTCGCCCGATTACAACGGTATGTGTATTTTTTCCCTAGGCCATTCTGGTTAAGCGTTTGGAGCAGCAGAATTGCGAAAAATTTTTTGCCTCCTCAACCATTTCTTGTCTTCAAACTCCCATATCTCGCGAACGGATTGACGTAACCCAAAAATTCCTGTTGCATCTGAAAGCAGAAACTCGCCCGATTACAACGGTATGTGTATTTTTTCCCTAGGCCATTCTGGTTAAGCGTTTGGAGCAGCAGAATTGGGCAAAATTTTTTGCCTTCTCAACCATTTCTTAGCTTCAAACTCCCATATCTCGCGAACGGATTGACCTAACCCAAAAATTCCTATTGCATCTGAAAGTAGAAACTCGCCCGATTACAACGGAATTTGTATTTTTTCCCTAGGCCATTCTGGTTAAGCGTTTGGAGCAGCAGAATTGCGAAAAATTTTTTGCCTTCTCAACCATTTCTTGGCTTCAAAGTCCCATATCTCGCGAACGGATTGACCTAACCCAAATATTCCTATTGCATCTGAAAGTAGAAACTCGCCCGATTACAACGGTATGTGTATTTTTTCCCTAGGCCATTCTGGTTAAGCGTTTGGAGCAGCAGAATTGGGAAAAATTTTTTGCCTTCTCTACCATTTCTTGGCTTCAAACTCCCATATCTCGCGAACGGATTGACCTAACCCAAAAATTCCTATTGCATCTGAATGTAGAAACTCGCCCGATTACAACGGTATGTGTATTTTTTCCCTAGGCCATTCTGGTTAAGCGTTTGGAGCAGCAGAATTGCGAAAAATTTTTTGCCTCCTCAACCATTTCTTGTCTTCAAACTCCCATATCTCGCGAACGGATTGACGTAACCCAAAAATTCCGGTTGCATCTGAAAGCAGAAACTCGCCCGATTACAACGGTATGTGTATTTTTTCCCTAGGCCATTCTGGTTAAGCGTTTGGAGCAGCAGAATTGGGCAAAATTTTTTGCCTTCTCAACCATTTCTTAGCTTCAAACTCCCATATCTCGCGAACGGATTGACCTAACCCAAAAATTCCTATTGCATCTGAAAGTAGAAACTCGCCCGATTACAACGGTATGTGTATTTTTTCCCTAGGCCATTCTGGTTAAGCGTTTGGAGCAGCAGCATTGCGAAAAATTTTTTGCCTTCTCAACCATTTCTTAGCTACAAACTCCCATATCTCGCGAACTGATTGACCTAACCCAAAAATTCCTATTGCATCTGAAAGTAGAAACTCGCCCGATTACAACGGAATTTGTATTTTTTCCCTAGGCCATTCTGGTTAAGCGTTTGGAGCAGCAGAATTGCGAAAAATTTTTTGCCTTCTCAACTATTTCTTGGCTTCAAAGTCCCATATCTCGCGAACGGATTGACCTAACCCAAATATTCCTATTGCATCTGAAAGTAGAAACTCGCCCGATTACAACGGTATGTGTATTTTTTCCCTAGGCCATTCTGGTTAAGCGTTTGGAGCAGCAGAAGTGTGAAAAATTTTTTGCCTTCTCTACCATTTCTTGGCTTCAAACTCCCATATCTCGCGAACGGATTGACCTAACCCAAAAATTCCTATTGCATCTGAATGTAGAAACTCGCCCGATTACAACGGTATGTGTATTTTTTCCCTAGGCCATTCTGGTTAAGCGTTTGGAGCAGCAGAATTGCGAAAAATTTTTTGCCTCCTCAACCATTTCTTGTCTTCAAACTCCCATATCTCGCGAACGGATTGACGTAACCCAAAAATTCCTGTTGCATCTGAAAGCAGAAACTCGCCCGATTACAACGGTATGTTTATTTTTTCCCTAGGCCATTCTGGTTAAGCGTTTGGAGCAGCAGAATTGGGCAAAATTTTTTGCCTTCTCAACCATTTCTTAGCTTCAAACTCCCATATCTCGCGAACGGATTGACCTAACCCAAAAATTCCTATTGCATCTGAAAGTAGAAACTCGCCCGATTACAACGGAATTTGTATTTTTTCCCTAGGCCATTCTGGTTAAGCGTTTGGAGCAGCAGAATTGCGAAAAATTTTTTGCCTTCTCAACCATTTCTTGGCTTCAAAGTCCCATATCTCGCGAACGGATTGACCTAACCCAAATATTCCTATTGCATCTGAAAGTAGAAACTCGCCCGATTACAACGGTATGTGTATTTTTTCCCTAGGCCATTCTGGTTAAGCGTTTGGAGCAGCAGAATTGGGAAAAATTTTTTGCCTTCTCTACCATTTCTTGGCTTCAAACTCCCATATCTCGCGAACGGATTGACCTAACCCAAAAATTCCTATTGCATCTGAATGTAGAAACTCGCCCGATTACAACGGTATGTGTATTTTTTCCCTAGGCCATTCTTATTAAGCGTTTGGAGCAGCAGAATTGCGAAAAATTTTTTGCCTCCTCAACCATTTCTTGTCTTCAAACTCCCATATCTCGCGAACGGATTGACGTAACCCAAAAATTCCGGTTGCATCTGAAAGCAGAAACTCGCCCGATTACAACGGTATGTGTATTTTTTCCCTAGGCCATTCTGGTTAAGCGTTTGGAGCAGCAGAATTGCGAAAAATTTTTTGCCTTCTCAACCATTTCTTGGCTTCAAAGTCCCATATCTCGCGAACGGATTGACCTAACCCAAAAATTCCTATTGCATCTGAAAGTAGAAACTCGCCCGATTACAACGGTATGTGTATTTTTTCCCTAGGCCATTCTGGTTAAGCGTTTGGAGCAGCAGAATTGTGAAAAATTTTTTGCCTTCTCTACCATTTCTTGGCTTCAAACTCCCATATCTCGCGAACGGATTGACCTAACCCAAAAATTCCTATTGCATCTGAAGGTAGAAACTCGCCCGATTACAACGGTATTTGTATTTTTTCCCTAGGCCATTCTGATTAAGCGTTTGGAGCAGCAGAATTGTGAAAAATTTTTTGCCTTCTCTACCATTTCTTGGCTTCAAACTCCCATATCTCGCGAACGGATTGACCTAACCCAAAAATTCGTATTGCATCTGAAAGTAAAAACTCGCCCGATTACAACGGTTTTTGTATTTTTTCCCTAGGCCATTCTGGTTAAGCGTTTGGAGCAGCAGAATTGTGAAATATTTTTTGCCTTCTCTACCATTTTTTGGCTTCAAACTCCCATATCTCGCGAACGGATTGACCTAACCCAAAAATTCCTATTGCATCTGAAGGTAGAAACTCGCCCGATTACAACGGTATGTGTATTTTTTCCCTAGGCCATTCTGGTTAAGCGTTTGGAGCAGCAGAATTGCGAAAAATTTTTTGCCTTCTCAACAATTTCTTGTCTTCAAACTCCCATATCTCGCGAACGGATTGACCTAACCCAAAAATTCCTATTGCATCTGAAAGTAGAAACTCGCCCGATTACAACGGCATTCGTATTTTTTCCCTAGGCCATTCTGGTTAAGCGTTTGGAGCAGCAGAATTGCGAAAAATTTTTTGCCTTCTCAACCATTTCTTGGCTTCAAACTCCCATATCTCGCGAACGGATTGACCTAACCCAAAAATTCCTATTCCATCTGAAGGTAGAAACTCGCCCGATTACAACGGTATGTGTATTTTTTCCCTAGGCCATTCTGGTTAAGCGTTTGGAGCAGCAGAAGTGCGAAAAATTTGTTGTCTTCTCAACCATTTCTTAGCTTCAAACTCCCATATCTCGCGAACGGATTGACCTAACCCAAAAATTCCTGTTGCATCTGAAAGTAGAAACTCGCCCGATTATAACGCTATGCGTATTTTTTCCCTAGGCCATTCTGGTTAAGCGTTTGGAGCAGCAGCATTGCGAAAAATTGTTTGCCTTCTCAACCATTTCTTAGCTACAAACTCCCATATCTCGCGAACGGATTGACCTAACCCAAAAATTCCTATTGCATCTGAAAGTAGAAACTCGCCCGATTATAAAGGTATGTGTATTTTTTCCCTAGGCCATTCTGGTTAAGCGTTTGGAGCAGCAGAAGTGCGAAAAATTTTTTGCCTTCTCAACCATTTCTTGTCTTCAAACTCCCATATCTCGCGAACGGATTGACGTAACCCAAAAATTCCTGTTGCATCTGAAAGCAGAAACTCGCCCGATTACAACGGTATGTGTATTTTTTCCCTAGGCCATTCTGGTTAAGCGTTTGGAGCAGCAGAAGTGCGAAAAATTTTTTGCCTCCTCAACCATTTCTTGGCTTCAAAGTCCCATATCTCGCGAACGGATTGACCTAACCCAAAAATTCCTATTGCATCTGAAAGCAGAAACTCGCCCGATTACAACGGTATGTGTATTTTTTCCCTAGGCCATTCTGGTTAAGCGTTTGGAGCAGCAGAATTGTGAAGAATTTTTTGCCTTCTCTACCATTTCTTGGCTTCAAACTCCCATATCTCGCGAACGGATTGACCTAACCCAAAAATTCCTATTGCATCTGAAGGTAGAAACTCGCCCGATTACAACGGTATGTGTATTTTTTCCCTAGGCCATTCTGGTTAAGCGTTTGGAGCAGCAGAATTGGGCAAAATTTTTTGCCTTCTCAACCATTTCTTAGCTTCAAACTCCCATATCTCGCGAACGGATTGACCTAACCCAAAAATTCCTATTGCATCTGAAAGTAGAAACTCGCCCGATTATAACGGTATGTGTATTTTTTCCCTAGGCCATTCTGGTTAAGCGTTTGGAGCAGCAGAATTGCGAAAAATTTTTTGCCTTCTCAACCATTTCTTGTCTTCAAACTCCCATATCTCGCGAACGGATTGACCTAACCCAAAAATTCGTATTGCATCTGAAAGTAAAAACTCGCCCGATTACAACGGTTTTTGTATTTTTTCCCTAGGCCATTCTGGTTAAGCGTTTGGAGCAGCAGAATTGTGAAATATTTTTTGCCTTCTCTACCATTTTTTGGCTTCAAACTCCCATATCTCGCGAACGGATTGACCTAACCCAAAAATTCCTATTGCATCTGAAGGTAGAAACTCGCCCGATTACAACGGTATGTGTATTTTTTCCCTAGGCCATTCTGGTTAAGCGTTTGGAGCAGCAGAATTGCGAAAAATTTTTTGCCTTCTCAACAATTTCTTGTCTTCAAACTCCCATATCTCGCGAACGGATTGACCTAACCCAAAAATTCCTATTGCATCTGAAAGTAGAAACTCGCCCGATTACAACGGTATTCGTATTTTTTCCCTAGGCCATTCTGGTTAAGCGTTTGGAGCAGCAGAATTGCGAAAAATTTTTTGCCTTCTCAACCATTTCTTGTCTTCAAACTCCCATATCTCGCGAACGGATTGACCTAACCCAAAAATTCCTATTGCATCTGAAAGTAGAAACTCGCCCGATTACAACGGTATGTGTATTTTTTCCCTAGGCCATTCTGGTTAAGCGTTTGGAGCAGCAGAATTGTGAAAAATTTTTTGCCTTCTCTACCATTTCTTGGCTTCAAACTCCCATATCTCGCGAACGGATTGTCCTAACCCAAAAATTCCTATTGCATCTGAAAGTAGAAACTCGCCCGATTACAACGGTTTTTGTATTTTTTCCCTAGGCCATTCTGGTAAAGCGTTTGGAGCAGCAGAATTGTGAAAAATTTTTTGCCTTCTCTACCATCTCTTGGCTTCAAACTCCCATATCTCGCGAACGGATTGACCTAACCCAAAAATTCCTATTCCATCTGAAGGTAGAAACTCGCCCGATTACAACGGTATGTGTATTTTTTCCCTAGGCCATTCTGGTTAAGCGTTTGGAGCAGCAGAAGTGCGAAAAATTTGTTGTCTTCTCAACCATTTCTTAGCTTCAAACTCCCATATCTCGCGAACGGATTGACCTAACCCAAAAATTCCTGTTGCATCTGAAAGTAGAAACTCGCCCGATTATAACGCTATGCGTATTTTTTCCCTAGGCCATTCTGGTTAAGCGTTTGGAGCAGCAGCATTGCGAAAAATTTTTTGCCTTCTCAACCATTTCTTAGCTACAAACTCCCATATCTCGCGAACGGATTGACCTAACCCAAAAATTCCTATTGCATCTGAAAGTAGAAACTCGCCCGATTATAAAGGTATGTGTATTTTTTCCCTAGGCCATTCTGGTTAAGCGTTTGGAGCAGCAGAAGTGCGAAAAATTTTTTGCCTTCTCAACCATTTCTTGTATTCAAATTCCCATATCTCGCGAACGGATTGACGTAACCCAAAAATTCCTGTTGCATCTGAAAGCAGAAACTCGCCCGATTACAACGGTATGTGTATTTTTTCCCTAGGCCATTCTGGTTAAGCGTTTGGAGCAGCAGAAGTGCGAAAAATTTTTTGCCTTCTCAACCATTTCTTGGCTTCAAAGTCCCATATCTCGCGAACGGATTGACCTAACCCAAAAATTCCTATTGCATCTGAAAGCAGAAACTCGCCCGATTACAACGGTATGTGTATTTTTTCCCTAGGCCATTCTGGTTAAGCGTTTGGAGCAGCAGAATTGTGAAGAATTTTTTGCCTTCTCTACCATTTCTTGGCTTCAAACTCCCATATCTCGCGAACGGATTGACTTAACCCAAAAATTCCTATTGCATCTGAAAGTAGAAACTCGCCCGATTATAACGGTATGTGTATTTTTTCCCTAGGCCATTCTGGTTAAGCGTTTGGAGCAGCAGAATTGCGAAAAATTTTTTGCCTTCTCAACCATTTCTTGGCTTCAAAGTCCCATATCTCGCGAACGGATTGACCTAACCCAAAAATTCGTATTGCAACTGAAAGTAGAAACTCGCCCGATTACAACGGTATTTGTATTTTTTCCCTAGGCCATTCTGGTTAAGCGTTTGGAGCAGCAGAATTGCGAAAAATTTTTTGCCTTCTCAACCATTTCTTGTCTTCAAACTCCCATATCTCGCGAACGGATTGACCTAACCCAAAAATTCCTATTGCATCTGAAAGCAGAAACTCGCCCGATTACAACGGTATGTGTATTTTTTCCCTAGGCCATTCTGGTTAAGCGTTTGGAGCAGCAGAATTGTGAAGAATTTTTTGCCTTCTCTACCATTTCTTGGCTTCAAACTCCCATATCTCGCGAACGGATTGACCTAACCCAAAAATTCCTATTGCATCTGAAGGTAGAAACTCGCCCGATTACAACGGTATGTGTATTTTTTCCCTAGGCCATTCTGGTTAAGCGTTTGGAGCAGCAGAATTGGGCAAAATTTTTTGCCTTCTCAACCATTTCTTAGCTTCAAACTCCCATATCTCGCGAACGGATTGACCTAACCCAAAAATTCCTATTGCATCTGAAAGTAGAAACTCGCCCGATTATAACGGTAAGTGTATTTTTTCCCTAGGCCATTCTGGTTAAGCGTTTGGAGCAGCAGAATTGCGAAAAATTTTTTGCCTTCTCAACCATTTCTTGGCTTCAAAGTCCCATATCTCGCGAACGGATTGACCTAACCCAAAAATTCGTATTGCAACTGAAAGTAGAAACTCGCCCGATTACAACGGTATTTGTATTTTTTCCCTAGGCCATTCTGGTTAAGCGTTTGGAGCAGCAGAATTGCGAAAAATTTTTTGCCTTCTCAACCATTTCTTGTCTTCAAACTCCCATATCTCGCGAACGGATTGACCTAACCCAAAAATTCGTATTGCATCTGAAAGTAGAAACTCGCCCGATTACAACTGTATTTGTATTTTTTCCCTAGGCCATTCTGGTTAAGCGTTTGGAGCAGCAGAATTGCGAAAAATTTCTTGCCTTCTCAACCATTTCTTGGCTTCAAAGTCCCATATCTCGCGAAGGGATTGACCTAACCCAAAAATTCCTATTGCATCTGAAAGTAGAAACTCGCCCGATTACAACGGTATGTGTATTTTTTCCCTAGGCCATTCTGGTTAAGCGTTTGGAGCAGCAGAATTGTGAAAAATTTTTTGCCTTCTCTACCATTTCTTGGCTTCAAACTCCCATATCTCGCGAACGGATTGACCTAACCCAAAAATTCCTATTGCATCTGAATGTAGAAACTCGCCCGATTACAACGGTATGTGTATTTTTTCCCTAGGCCATTCTGGTTAAGCGTTTGGAGCAGCAGAATTGCGAAAAATTTTTTGCCTTCTCAACCATTTCTTGGCTTCAAAGTCCCATATCTCGCGAACGGATTGACCTAACCCAAAAATTCCTATTGCATCTGAAAGTAGAAACCCGCCCGATTACAACGGTATGTGTATTTTTTCCGTAGGCCATTCTGGTTAAGCGTTTGGAGCAGCAGAAGTGCGAAAAATTTGTTGTCTTCTCAACCATTTCTTAGCTTCAAACTCCCATATCTCGCGAACGGATTGACCTAACCCAAAAATTCCTGTTGCATCTGAAAGTAGAAACTCGCCCGATTACAACGGTATGTGTATTTTTTCCCTAGGCCATTCTGGTTAAGCGTTTGGAGCAGCAGCATTATGAAAAATTTTTTGCCTTCTCAACCATTTCTTAGCTACAAACTCCCATATCTCGCGAACGGATTGACCTAACCCAAAAATTCCTATTGCATCTGAAAGTAGAAACTCGCCCGATTATAAAGGTATGTGTATTTTTTCCCTAGGCCCTTCTGGTTAAGCGTTTGGAGCAGCAGAAGTGCGAAAAATTTGTTGTCTTCTCAACCATTTCTTAGCTTCAAACTCCCATATCACGCGAACGGATTGACCTAACCCAAAAATTCCTATTGCATCTGAAAGTAGAAACTCGCCCGATTACAACGGAATTTGTATTTTTTCCCTAGGCCATTCTAGTTAAGCGTTTGGAGCAGCAGAATTGCGAAAAATTTTTTGCCTTCTCAACCATTTCTTGGCTTCAAAGTCCCATATCTCGCGAACGGATTGACCTAACCCAAATATTCCTATTGCATCTGAAAGTAGAAACTCGCCCGATTACAACGGTATGTGTATTTTTTCCCTAGGCCATTCTGGTTAAGCGTTTGGAGCAGCAGAATTGGGCAAAATTTTTTGCCTTCTCAACCATTTCTTAGCTTCAAACTCCCATATCTCGCGAACGGATTGACCTAACCCAAAAATTCCTATTGCATCTGAAAGTAGAAACTCGCCCGATTACAACGGAATTTGTATTTTTTCCCTAGGCCATTCGGGTTAAGCGTTTGGAGCAGCAGAATTGCGAAAAATTTTTTGCCTTCTCAACCATTTCTTGGCTTCAAAGTCCCATATCTCGCGAACGGATTGACCTAACCCAAATATTCCTATTGCATCTGAAAGTAGAAACTCGCCCGATTACAACGGTATGTGTATTTTTTCCCTAGGCCATTCTGGTTAAGCGTTTGGAGCAGCAGAATTGCGAAAAATTTCTTGCCTTCTCAACCATTTCTTGGCTTCAAAGTCCCATATCTCGCGAAGGGATTGACCTAACCCAAAAATTCCTATTGCATCTGAAAGTAGAAACTCGCCCGATTACAACGGTATGTGTATTTTTTCCCTAGGCCATTCTGGTTAAGCGTTTGGAGCAGCAGAATTGCGAAAAATTTTTTGCCTTCTCAACCATTTCTTGGCTTCAAAGTCCCATATCTCGCGAACGGATTGACCTAACCCAAAAATTCGTATTGCATCTGAAAGTAAAAACTCGCCCGATTACAACGGTTTTTGTATTTTTTCCCTAGGCCATTCTGGTTAAGCGTTTGGAGCAGCAGAATTGTGAAATATTTTTTGCCTTCTCTACCATTTTTTGGCTTCAAACTCCCATATCTCGCGAACGGATTGAC
The DNA here is from genome assembly GCF_051014685.1 of Ptiloglossa arizonensis. Taxonomy (NCBI): domain Eukaryota; kingdom Metazoa; phylum Arthropoda; class Insecta; order Hymenoptera; family Colletidae; genus Ptiloglossa; species Ptiloglossa arizonensis. The sequence continues at coordinate 78,767 of NW_027479368.1, forward strand.
CTAACCCAAAAATTCCTATTGCATCTGAAGGTAGAAACTCGCCCGATTACAACGGTATGTGTATTTTTTCCCTAGGCCATTCTGGTTAAGCGTTTGGAGCAGCAGAATTGCGAAAAATTTTTTGCCTTCTCAACCATTTCTTGTCTTCAAACTCCCATATCTCGCGAACGGATTGACCTAACCCAAAAATTCCTATTGCATCTGAAAGTAGAAACTCGCCCGATTACAACGGTATGTGTATTTTTTCCCTAGGCCATTCTGGTTAAGCGTTTGGAGCAGCAGAATTGTGAAAAATTTTTTGCCTTCTCTACCATTTCTTGGCTTCAAACTCCCATATCTCGCGAACGGATTGTCCTAACCCAAAAATTCCTATTGCATCTGAAAGTAGAAACTCGCCCGATTACAACGGTTTTTGTATTTTTTCCCTAGGCCATTCTGGTTAAGCGTTTGGAGCAGCAGAATTGTGAAAAATTTTTTGCCTTCTCTACCATTTCTTGGCTTCAAACTCCCATATCTCGCGAACGGATTGACCTAACCCAAAAATTCCTATTCCATCTGAAGGTAGAAACTCGCCCGATTACAACGGTATGTGTATTTTTTCCCTAGGCCATTCTGGTTAAGCGTTTGGAGCAGCAGAAGTGCGAAAAATTTGTTGTCTTCTCAACCATTTCTTAGCTTCAAACTCCCATATCTCGCGAACGGATTGACCTAACCCAAAAATTCCTGTTGCATCTGAAAGTAGAAACTCGCCCGATTATAACGCTATGCGTATTTTTTCCCTAGGACATTCTGGTTAAGCGTTTGGAGCAGCAGCATTGCGAAAAATTTTTGCCTTCTCAACCATTTCTTAGCTACAAACTACCATATCTCGCGAACGGATTGACCTAACCCAAAAATTCCTATTGCATCTGAAAGTAGAAACTCGCCCGATTATAAAGGTATGTGTATTTTTTCCCTAGGCCATTCTGGTTAAGCGTTTGGAGCAGCAGAAGTGCGAAAAATTTTTTGCCTTCTCAACCATTTCTTGTCTTCAAACTCCCATATCTCGCGAACGGATTGACGTAACCCAAAAATTCCTGTTGCATCTGAAAGCAGAAACTCGCCCGATTACAACGGTATGTGTATTTTTTCCCTAGGCCATTCTGGTTAAGCGTTTGGAGCAGCAGAAGTGCGAAAAATTTTTTGCCTTCTCAACCATTTCTTGGCTTCAAAGTCCCATATCTCGCGAACGGATTGACCTAACCCAAAAATTCCTATTGCATCTGAAAGCAGAAACTCGCCCGATTACAACGGTATGTGTATTTTTTCCCTAGGCCATTCTGGTTAAGCGTTTGGAGCAGCAGAATTGTGAAGAATTTTTTGCCTTCTCTACCATTTCTTGGCTTCAAACTCCCATATCTCGCGAACGGATTGACCTAACCCAAAAATTCCTATTGCATCTGAAGGTAGAAACTCGCCCGATTACATCGGTATGTGTATTTTTTCCCTAGGCCATTCTGGTTAAGCGTTTGGAGCAGCAGAATTGGGCAAAATTTTTTGCCTTCTCAACCATTTCTTAGCTTCAAACTCCCATATCTCGCGAACGGATTGACCTAACCCAAAAATTCCTATTGCATCTGAAAGTAGAAACTCGCCCGATTATAACGGAATGTGTATTTTTTCCCTAGGCCATTCTGGTTAAGCGTTTGGAGCAGCAGAATTGCGAAAAATTTCTTGCCTTCTCAAACATTTCTTGGCTTCAAAGTCCCATATCTCGCGAAGGGATTGACCTAACCCAAAAATTCCTATTGCATCTGAAAGTAGAAACTCGCCCGATTACAACGGTATGTGTATTTTTTCCCTAGGCCATTCTGGTTAAGCGTTTGGAGCAGCAGAATTGTGAGAAATTTTTTGCCTTCTCTACCATTTCTTGGCTTCAAACTCCCATATCTCGCGAACGGATTGACCTAACCCAAAAATTCCTATTGCATCTGAAAGTAGAAACTCGCCCGATTATAACGGTATGCGTATTTTTTCCCTAGGCCATTCTGGTTAAGCGTTTGGAGCAGCAGAAGTGCGAAAAATTTGTTGTCTTCTCAACCATTTCTTAGCTTCAAACTCCCATATCTCGCGAACGGATTGACCTAACCCAAAAATTCCTATTGCATCTGAAAGTAGAAACTCGCCCGATTACAACGGTATGTGTATTTTTTCCCTAGGCCATTCTGGTTAAGCGTTTGGAGCTGCAGAATTGCGAAAAATTTTTTGCCTTCTCAACCATTTCTTGGCTTCAAAGTCCCATATCTCGCGAACGGATTGACCTAACCCAAAAATTCGTATTGCATCTGAAAGTAAAAACTCGCCCGATTACAACGGTTTTTGTATTTTTTCCCTAGGCCATTCTGGTTAAGCGTTTGGAGCAGCAGAATTGTGAAATATTTTTTGCCTTCTCTACCATTTTTTGGCTTCAAACTCCCATATCTCGCGAACGGATTGACCTAACCCAAAAATTCCTATTGCATCTGAAGGTAGAAACTCGCCCGATTACAACGGTATGTGTATTTTTTCCCTAGGCCATTCTGGTTAAGCGTTTGGAGCAGCAGAATTGCGAAAAATTTTTTGCCTTCTCAACAATTTCTTGTCTTCAAACTCCCATATCTCGCGAACGGATTGACCTAACCCAAAAATTCCTATTGCATCTGAAAGTAGAAACTCGCCCGATTACAACGGTATTCGTATTTTTTCCCTAGGCCATTCTGGTTAAGCGTTTGGAGCAGCAGAATTGCGAAAAATTTTTTGCCTTCTCAACCATTTCTTGTCTTCAAACTCCCATATCTCGCGAACGGATTGACCTAACCCAAAAATTCTTATTGCATCTGAAAGTAGAAACTCGCCCGATGACAACGGTATGTTTATTTTTTCCCTAGGCCATTCTGGTTAAGCGTTTGGAGCAGCAGAATTGTGAAAAATTTTTTGCCTTCTCTACCATTTCTTGGCTTCAAACTCCCATATCTCGCGAACGGATTGACCTAACCCAAAAATTCCTATTGCATCTGAAAGTAGAAACTCGCCCGATTACAACGGTTTTTGTATTTTTTCCCTAGGCCATTCTGGTTAAGCGTTTGGAGCAGCAGAATTGCGAAAAATTTTTTGCCTTCTCAACCATTTCTTGGCTTCAAAGTCCCATATCTCGCGAACGGATTGACCTAACCCAAAAATTCGTATTGCATCTGAAAGTAAAAACTCGCCCGATTACAACGGTTTTTGTATTTTTTCCCTAGGCCATTCTGGTTAAGCGTTTGGAGCAGCAGAATTGCGAAAAATTTTTTGCCTTCTCAACCATTTCTTGTCTTCAAACTCCCATATCTCGCGAACGGATTGACCTAACCCAAAAATTCCTATTGCATCTGAAGGTAGAAACTCGCCCGATTACAACGGTATGTGTATTTTTTCCCTAGGCCATTCTGGTTAAGCGTTTGGAGCAGCAGAATTGCGAAAAATTTTTTGCCTTCTCAACAATTTCTTGTCTTCAAACTCCCATATCTCGCGAACGGATTGACCTAACCCAAAAATTCCTATTGCATCTGAAAGTAGAAACTCGCCCGATTACAACGGTATTCGTATTTTTTCCCTAGGCCATTCTGGTTAAGCGTTTGGAGCAGCAGAATTGCGAAAAATTTTTTGCCTTCTCAACCATTTCTTGTCTTCAAACTCCCATATCTCGCGAACGGATTGACCTAACCCAAAAATTCTTATTGCATCTGAAAGTAGAAACTCGCCCGATGACAACGGTATGTTTATTTTTTCCCTAGGCCATTCTGGTTAAGCGTTTGGAGCAGCAGAATTGTGAAAAATTTTTTGCCTTCTCTACCATTTCTTGGCTTCAAACTCCCATATCTCGCGAACGGATTGACCTAACCCAAAAATTCCTATTGCATCTGAAAGTAGAAACTCGCCCGATTACAACGGTTTTTGTATTTTTTCCCTAGGCCATTCTGGTTAAGCGTTTGGAGCAGCAGAATTGTGAAAAATTTTTTGCCTTCTCTACCATTTCTTGGCTTCAAACTCCCATATCTCGCGAACGGATTGACCTAACCCAAAAATTACTATTGCATCTGAAGGTAGAAACTCGCCCGATTACAACGGTATGTGTATTTTTTCCCTAGGCCATTCTGGTTAAGCGTTTGGAGCAGCAGAAGTGCGAAAAATTTGTTGTCTTCTCAACCATTTCTTAGCTTCCAACTCCCATATCTCGCGAACGGATTGACCTAACCCAAAAATTCCTGTTGCATCTGAAAGTAGAAACTCGCCCGATTATAACGCTATGCGTATTTTTTCCCTAGGCCATTCTGGTTAAGCGTTTGGAGCAGCAGCATTGCGAAAAATTTTTTGCCTTCTCAACCATTTCTTGGCTTCAAAGTCCCATATCTCGCGAACGGATTGACCTAACCCAAAAATTCCTATTGCATCTGAAGGTAGAAACTCGCCCGATTACAACGGTATGTGTATTTTTTCCCTAGGCCATTCTGGTTAAGCGTTTGGAGCAGCAGCATTGCGAAAAATTTTTTGCCTTCTCAACCATTTCTTAGCTACAAACTCCCATATCTCGCGAACGGATTGACCTAACCCAAAAATTCCTATTGCATCTGAAAGTAGAAACTCGCCCGATTATAAAGGTATGTGTATTTTTTCCCTAGGCCATTCTGGTTAAGCGTTTGGAGCAGCAGAAGTGCGAAAAATTTGTTGTCTTCTCAACCATTTCTTAGCTTCAAACTCCCATATCTCGCGAACGGATTGACCTAACCCAAAAATTCCTGTTGCATCTGAAAGTAGAAACTCGCCCGATTACAACGGTATGTGTATTTTTTCCCTAGGCCATTCTGGTTAAGCGTTTGGAGCAGCAGCATTGCGAAAAATTTTTTGCCTTCTCAACCATTTCTTAGCTACAAACTCCCATATCTCGCGAACGGATTGACCTAACCCAAAAATTCCTATTGCACCTGAAAGTAGAAACTCGCCCGATTATAAAGGTATGTGTATTTTTTCCCTAGGCCATTCTGGTTAAGCGTTTGGAACAGCAGAAGTGCGAAAAATTTGTTGTCTTCTCAACCATTTCTTAGCTTCAAACTCCCATATCACGCGAACGGATTGACCTAACCCAAAAATTCCTATTGCATCTGAAAGTAGAAACTCGCCCGATTACAACGGAATTTGTATTTTTTTCCCTAGGCCATTCTGGTTAAGCGTTTGGAGCAGCAGAATTGCGAAAAATTTTTTGCCTTCTCAACCATTTCTTGGCTTCAAAGTCCCATATCTCGCGAACGGATTGACCTAACCCAAATATTCCTATTGCATCTGAAAGTAGAAACTCGCCCGATTACAACGGTATGTGTATTTTTTCCCTAGGCCATTCTGGTTAAGCGTTTGGAGCAGCAGAAGTGCGAAAAATTTGTTGTCTTCTCAACCATTTCTTAGCTTCAAACTCCCATATCTCGCGAACGGATTGACCTAACCCAAAAATTCCCGTTGCATCTGAAAGTAGAAACTCGCCCGATTACAACGGTATGTGTATTTTTTCCCTAGGCCATTCTGGTTAAGCGTTTGGAGCAGCAGCATTGCGAAAAATTTTTTGCCTTCTCAACCATTTCTTAGCTACAAACTCCCATATCTCGCGAACGGATTGACCTAACCCAAAAATTCCTATTGCATCTGAAAGTAGAAACTCGCCCGATTACAACGGTTTTTGTATTTTTTCCCTAGGCCATTCTGGTTAAGCGTTTGGAGCAGCAGAATTGTGAAATATTTTTTGCCTTCTCTACCATTTTTTGGCTTCAAACTCCCATATCTCGCGAACGGATTGACCTAACCCAAAAATTCCTATTGCATCTGAAGGTAGAAACTCGCCCGATTACAGCGGTATGTGTATTTTTTCCCTAGGCCATTCTGGTTAAGCGTTTGGAGCAGCAGAATTGCGAAAAATTTTTTGCCTTCTCAACAATTTCTTGTCTTCAAACTCCCATATCTCGCGAACGGATTGACCTAACCCAAAAATTCCTATTGCATCTGAAAGTAGAAACTCGCCCGATTACAACGGTATTCGTATTTTTTCCCTAGGCCATTCTGGTTAAGCGTTTGGAGCAGCAGAATTGCGAAACATTTTTTGCCTTCTCAACCATTTCTTGTCTTCAAACTCCCATATCTCGCGAACGGATTGACCTAACCCAAAAATTCTTATTGCATCTGAAAGTAGAAACTCGCCCGATGACAACGGTATGTTTATTTTTTCCCTAGGCCATTCTGGTTAAGCGTTTGGAGCAGCAGAATTGTGAAAAATTTTTTGCCTTCTCTACCATTTCTTGGCTTCAAACTCCCATATCTCGCGAACGGATTGACCTAACCCAAAAATTCCTATTGCATCTGAAAGTAGAAACTCGCCCGATTACAACGGTTTTTGTATTTTTACCCTAGGCCATTCTGGTTAAGCGTTTGGAGCAGCAGAATTGCGAAAAATTTTTTGCCTTCTCAACCATTTCTTGGCTTCAAAGTCCCATATCTCGCGAACGGATTGACCTAACCCAAAAATTCGTATTGCATCTGAAAGTAAAAACTCGCCCGATTACAACGGTTTTTGTATTTTTTCCCTAGGCCATTCTGGTTAAGCGTTTGGAGCAGCAGAATTGCGAAAAATTTTTTGCCTTCTCAACCATTTCTTGTCTTCAAACTCCCATATCTCGCGAACGGATTGACCTAACCCAAAAATTCCTATTGCATCTGAAGGTAGAAACTCGCCCGATTACAACGGTATGTGTATTTTTTCCCTAGGCCATTCTGGTTAAGCGTTTGGAGCAGCAGAATTGCGAAAAATTTTTTGCCTTCTCAACAATTTCTTGTCTTCAAACTCCCATATCTCGCGAACGGATTGACCTAACCCAAAAATTCCTATTGCATCTGAAAGTAGAAACTCGCCCGATTACAACGGTATTCGTATTTTTTCCCTAGGCCATTCTGGTTAAGCGTTTGGAGCAGCAGAATTGCGAAAAATTTTTTGCCTTCTCAACCATTTCTTGTCTTCAAACTCCCATATCTCGCGAACGGATTGACCTAACCCAAAAATTCTTATTGCATCTGAAAGTAGAAACTCGCCCGATGACAACGGTATGTTTATTTTTTCCCTAGGCCATTCTGGTTAAGCGTTTGGAGCAGCAGAATTGTGAAAAAGTTTTTGCCTTCTCTACCATTTCTTGGCTTCAAACTCCCATATCTCGCGAACGGATTGACCTAACCCAAAAATTCCTATTGCATCTGAAAGTAGAAACTCGCCCGATTACAACGGTTTTTGTATTTTTTCCCTAGGCCATTCTGGTTAAGCGTTTGGAGCAGCAGAATTGTGAAAAATTTTTTGCCTTCTCTAACATTTCTTGGCTTCAAACTCCCATATCTCGCGAACGGATTGACCTAACCCAAAAATTACTATTGCATCTGAAGGTAGAAACTCGCCCGATTACAACGGTATGTGTATTTTTTCCCTAGGCCATTCTGGTTAAGCGTTTGGAGCAGCAGAAGTGCGAAAAATTTGTTGTCTTCTCAACCATTTCTTAGCTTCCAACTCCCATATCTCGCGAACGGATTGACCTAACCCAAAAATTCCTGTTGCATCTGAAAGTAGAAACTCGCCCGATTACAACGGTATGTGTATTTTTTCCCTAGGCCATTCTGGTTAAGCGTTTGGAGCAGCAGCATTGCGAAAAATTTTTTGCCTTCTCAACCATTTCTTAGCTACAAACTCCCATATCTCGCGAACGGATTGACCTAACCCAAAAATTCCTATTGCACCTGAAAGTAGAAACTCGCCCGATTATAAAGGTATGTGTATTTTTTCCCTAGGCCATTCTGGTTAAGCGTTTGGAACAGCAGAAGTGCGAAAAATTTGTTGTCTTCTCAACCATTTCTTAGCTTCAAACTCCCATATCACGCGAACGGATTGACCTAACCCAAAAATTCCTATTGCATCTGAAAGTAGAAACTCGCCCGATTACAACGGAATTTGTATTTTTTCCCTAGGCCATTCTGGTTAAGCGTTTGGAGCAGCAGAATTGCGAAAAATTTTTTGCCTTCTCAACCATTTCTTGGCTTCAAAGTCCCATATCTCGCGAACGGATTGACCTAACCCAAATATTCCTATTGCATCTGAAAGTAGAAACTCGCCCGATTACAACGGTATGTGTATTTTTTCCCTAGGCCATTCTGGTTAAGCGTTTGGAGCAGCAGAAGTGCGAAAAATTTGTTGTCTTCTCAACCATTTCTTAGCTTCAAACTCCCATATCTCGCGAACGGATTGACCTAACCCAAAAATTCCCGTTGCATCTGAAAGTAGAAACTCGCCCGATTGCAACGGTATGTGTATTTTTTCCCTAGGCCATTCTGGTTAAGCGTTTGGAGCAGCAGCATTGCGAAAAATTTTTTGCCTTCTCAACCATTTCTTAGCTACAAACTCCCATATCTCGCGAACGGATTGACCTAACCCAAAAATTCCTATTGCATCTGAAAGTAGAAACTCGCCCGATTACAACGGTATGTGTATTTTTTCCCTAGGCCATTCTGGTTAAGCGTTTGGAGCAGCAGAATTGTGAAAAATTTTTTGCCTTCTCTACCATTTCTTGGCTTCAAACTCCCATATCTCGCGAACGGATTGACCTAACCCAAAAATTCCTATTGCATCTGAAGGTAGAAACTCGCCCGATTACAACGGTATGTGTATTTTTTCCCTAGGCCATTCTGGTTAAACGTTTGGAGCAGCAGAATTGTGAAAAATTTGTTGCCTTCTCAACCATTTCTTAGCTTCAAACTCCCATATCTCGCGAACGGATTGACCTAACCCAAAAATTCCTATTGCATCTGAAAGTAGAAACTCGCCCGATTATAAAGGTATGTGTATTTTTTCCCTAGGCCATTCTGGTTAAGCGTTTGGAGCAGCAGAAGTGCGAAAAATTTGTTGTCTTCTCAACCATTTCTTAGCTTCAAACTCCCATATCACGCGAACGGATTGACCTAACCTAAAAATTCCTATTGCATCTGAAAGTAGAAACTCGCCCGATTACAACGGAATTTGTATTTTTGCCCTAGGCCATTCTGGTTAAGCGTTTGGAGCAGCAGAATTGCGAAAAATTTTTTGCCTTCTCAACCATTTCTTGGCTTCAAAGTCCCATATCTCGCGAACGGATTGACCTAACCCAAAAATTCCTATTGCATCTGAAAGTAGAAACTCGCCCGATTACAACGGTATGTGTATTTTTTCCCTAGGCCATTCTGGTTATGCGTTTGGAGCAGCAGAATTGTGAAAAATTTTTTGCCTTCTCTACCATTTCTTGGCTTCAAACTCCCATATCTCGCGAACGGATTGACCTAACCCAAAAATTCCTATTGCATCTGAATGTAGAAACTCGCCCGATTACAACGGTATGTGTATTTTTTCCCTAGGCCATTCTGGTTAAGCGTTTGGAGCAGCAGAATTGCGAAAAATTTTTTGCCTCCTCAACCATTTCTTGTCTTCAAACTCCCATATCTCGCGAACGGATTGACGTAACCCAAAAATTCCTGTTGCACCTGAAAGCAGAAACTCGCCCGATTACAACGGTATGTGTATTTTTTCCCTAGGCCATTCTGGTTAAGCGTTTGGAGCAGCAGAATTGCGAAAAATTTTTTGCCTTCTCAACCATTTCTTGGCTTCAAAGTCCCATATCTCGCGAACGGATTGACCTAACCCAAAAATTCCTATTGCATCTGAAAGTAGAAACTCGCCCGATTACAACGGTATGTGTATTTTTTCCCTAGGCCATTCTGGTTAAGCGTTTGGAGCAGCAGAATTGTGAAAAATTTTTTGCCTTCTCTACCATTTCTTGGCTTCAAACTCCCATATCTCGCGAACGGATTGACCTAACCCAAAAATTCCTATTGCATCTGAAGGTAGAAACTCGCCCGATTACAACGGTATGTGTATTTTTTCCCTAGGCCATTCTGGTTAAGCGTTTGGAGCAGCAGAATTGGGCAAAATTTTTTGCCTTCTCAACCATTTCTTAGCTTCAAACTCCCATATCTCGCGAACGGATTGACCTAACCCAAAAATTCCTATTGCATCTGAAAGTAGAAACTCGCCCGATTATAACGGTATGTGTATTTTTTCCCTAGGCCATTCTGGTTAAGCGTTTGGAGCAGCAGAATTGCGAAAAATTTTTTGCCTTCTCAACCATTTCTTGTCTTCAAACTCCCATATCTCGCGAACGGATTGACCTAACCCAAAAATTCGTATTGCATCTGAAAGTAGAAACTCGCCCGATTACAACTGTATTTGTATTTTTTCCCTAGGCCATTCTGGTAAAGCGTTTGGAGCAGCAGAATTGCGAAAAATTTCTTGCCTTCTCAACCATTTCTTGGCTTCAAAGTCCCATATCTCGCGAAGGGATTGACCTAACCCAAAAATTCCTATTGCATCTGAAAGTAGAAACTCGCCCGATTACAACGGTATGTGTATTTTTTCCCTAGGCCATTCTGGTTAAGCGTTTGGAGCAGCAGAATTGCGAAAAATTTTTTGCCTTCTCAACCATTTCTTGGCTTCAAAGTCCCATATCTCGCGAACGGATTGACCTAACCCAAAAATTCGTATTGCATCTGAAAGTAAAAACTCGCCCGATTACAACGGTTTTTGTATTTTTTCCCTAGGCCATTCTGGTTAAGCGTTTGGAGCAGCAGAATTGTGAAATATTTTTTGCCTTCTCTACCATTTTTTGGCTTCAATCTCCCATATCTCGCGAACGGATTGACCTAACCCAAAAATTCCTATTGCATCTGAAGGTAGAAACTCGCCCGATTACAACGGTATGTGTATTTTTTCCCTAGGCCATTCTGGTTAAGCGTTTGGAGCAGCAGAATTGCGAAAAATTTTTTGCCTTCTCAACAATTTCTTGTCTTCAAACTCCCATATCTCGCGAACGGATTGACCTAACCCAAAAATTCCTATTGCATCTGAAAGTAGAAACTCGCCCGATTACAACGGTATTCGTATTTTTTCCCTAGGCCATTCTGGTTAAGCGTTTGGAGCAGCAGAATTGCGAAAAATTTTTTGCCTTCTCAACCATTTCTTGTCTTCAAACTCCCATATCTCGCGAACGGATTGACCTAACCCAAAAATTCCTATTGCATCTGAAAGTAGCAACTCGCCCGATTACAACGGTATGTGTATTTTTTCCCTAGGCCATTCTGGTTAAGCGTTTGGAGCAGCAGAATTGTGAAAAATTTTTTGCCTTCTCTACCATTTCTTGGCTTCAAACTCCCATATCTCGCGAACGGATTGTCCTAACCCAAAAAATTCCTATTGCATCTGAAAGTAGAAACTCGCCCGATTACAACGGTTTTTGTATTTTTTCCCTAGGCCATTCTGGTTAAGCGTTTGGAGCAGCAGAATTGTGAAAAATTTTTTGCCTTCTCTACCATTTCTTGGATTCAAACTCCCATATCTCGCGAACGGATTGACCTAACCCAAAAATTCCTATTGCATCTGAAGGTAGAAACTCGCCCGATTACAACGGTATGTGTATTTTTTCCCTAGGCCATTCTGGTTAAGCGTTTGGAGCAGCAGAAGTGCGAAAAATTTGTTGTCTTCTCAACCATTTCTTAGCTTCAAACTCCCATATCTCGCGAACGGATTGACCTAACCCAAAAATTCCTGTTGCATCTGAAAGTAGAAACTCGCCCGATTATAACGCTATGCGTATTTTTTCCCTAGGCCATTCTGGTTAAGCGTTTGGAGCAGCAGCATTGCGAAAAATTTTTTGCCTTCTCAACCATTTCTTAGCTACAAACTCCCATATCTCGCGAACGGATTGACCTAACCCAAAAATTCCTATTGCATCTGAAAGTAGAAACTCGCCCGATTATAACGGTATGTGTATTTTTTCCCTAGGCCATTCTGGTTAAGCGTTTGGAGCAGCAGAAGTGCGAAAAATTTTTTGCCTTCTCAACCATTTCTTGTCTTCAAACTCCCATATCTCGCGAACGGATTGACGTAACCCAAAAATTCCTGTTGCATCTGAAAGCAGAAACTCGCCCGATTACAACGGTATGTGTATTTTTTCCCTAGGCCATTCTGGTTAAGCGTTTGGAGCAGCAGAAGTGCGAAAAAATTTTTGCCTTCTCAACCATTTCTTGGTTTCAAAGTCCCATATCTCGCGAACGGATTGACCTAACCCAAAAATTCCTATTGCATCTGAAAGCAGAAACTCGCCCGATTACAACGGTATGTGTATTTTTTCCCTAGGCCATTCTGGTTAAGCGTTTGGAGCAGCAGAATTGTGAAGAATTTTTTGCCTTCTCTACCATTTCTTGGCTTCAAACACCCATATCTCGCGAACGGATTGACCTAACCCAAAAATTCCTATTGCATCTGAAGGTAGAAACTGGCCCGATTACAACGGTATGTGTATTTTTTCCCTAGGCCATTCTGGTTAAGCGTTTGGAGCAGCAGAATTGGGCAAAATTTTTTGCCTTCTCAACCATTTCTTAGCTTCAAACTCCCATATCTCGCGAACGGATTGACCTAACCCAAAAATTCCTATTGCATCTGAAAGTAGAAACTCGCCCGATTATAACGGTATGTGTATTTTTTCCCTAGGCCATTCTGGTTAAGCGTTTGGAGCAGCAGAATTGCGAAAAATTTTTTGCCTTCTCAACCATTTCTTGGCTTCAAAGTCCCATATCTCGCGAACGGATTGACCTAACCCAAAAATTCGTATTGCAACTGAAAGTAGAAACTCGCCCGATTACAACGGTATTTGTATTTTTTCCCTAGGTCATTCTGGTTAAGCGTTTGGAGCAGCAGAATTGCGAAAAATTTTTTGCCTTCTCAACCATTTCTTGTCTTCAAACTCCCATATCTCGCGAACGGATTGACCTAACCCAAAAATTCCTATTGCATCTGAAAGTAGAAACTCGCCCGATTATAACGGTATGCGTATTTTTTCCCTAGGCCATTCTGGTTAAGCGTTTGGAGCAGCAGAAGTGCGAAAAATTTGTTGTCTTCTCAACCATTTCTTAGCTTCAAACTCCCATATCTCGCGAACGGATTGACCTAACCCAAAAATTCCTATTGCATCTGAAAGTAGAAACTCGCCCGATTACAACGGTATGTGTATTTTTTCCCTAGGCCATTCTGGTTAAGCGTTTGGAGCAGCAGAATTGCGAAAAATTTTTTGCCTTCTCAACCATTTCTTGGCTTCAAAGTCCCATATCTCGCGAACGGATTGACCTAACCCAAAAATTCGTATTGCATCTGAAAGTAAAAACTCGCCCGATTACAACGGTTTTTGTATTTTTTCCCTAGGCCATTCTGGTTAAGCGTTTGGAGCAGCAGAATTGTGAAATATTTTTTGCCTTCTCTACCATTTTTTGGCTTCAAACTCCCATATCTCGCGAACGGATTGAACTAACCCAAAAATTCCTATTGCATCTGAAGGTAGAAACTCGCCCGATTACAACGGTATGTGTATTTTTTCCCTAGGCCATTCTGGTTAAGCGTTTGGAGTAGCAGAATTGCGAAAAATTTTTTGCCTTCTCAACAATTTCTTGTCTTCAAACTCCCATATCTCGCGAACGGATTGACCTAACCCAAAAATTCCTATTGCATCTGAAAGTAGAAACTCGCCCGATTACAACGGTATTCGTATTTTTTCCCTAGGCCATTCTGGTTAAGCGTTTGGAGCAGCAGAATTGTGAAAAATTTTTTGCCTTCTCTACCATTTCTTGGCTTCAAACTCCCATATCTCGCGAACGGATTGACCTAACCCAAAAATTCCTATTGCATCTGAAAGTAGAAACTCGCCCGATTACAACGGTTTTTGTATTTTTTCCCTAGGCCATTCTGGTTAAGCGTTTGGAGCAGCAGAATTGTGAAAAATTTTTTGCCTTCTCTACCATTTCTTGGCTTCAAACTCCCATATCTCGCGAACGGATTGACCTAACCCAAAAATTACTATTGCATCTGAAGGTAGAAACTCGCCCGATTACAACGGTATGTGTATTTTTTCCCTAGGCCATTCTGGTTAAGCGTTTGGAGCAGCAGAAGTGCGAAAAATTTGTTGTCTTCTCAACCATTTCTTAGCTTCCAACTCCCATATCTCGCGAACGGATTGACCTAACCCAAAAATTCCTGTTGCATCTGAAAGTAGAAACTCGCCCGATTATAACGCTATGCGTATTTTTTCCCTAGGCCATTCTGGTTAAGCGTTTGGAGCAGCAGCATTGCGAAAAATTTTTTGCCTTCTCAACCATTTCTTGGCTTCAAAGTCCCATATCTCGCGAACGGATTGACCTAACCCAAAAATTCCTATTGCATCTGAAGGTAGAAACTCGCCCGATTACAACGGTATGTGTATTTTTTCCCTAGGCCATTCTGGTTAAGCGTTTGGAGCAGCAGAATTGGGCAAAATTTTTTGCCTTCTCAACCATTTCTTAGCTTCAAACTCCCATATCTCGCGAACGGATTGACCTAACCCAAAAATTCCTATTGCATCTGAAAGTAGAAACTCGCCCGATTATAACGGTATGTGTATTTTTTCCCTAGGCCATTCTGGTTAAGCGTTTGGAGCAGCAGAATTGCGAAAAATTTTTTGCCTTCTCAACCATTTCTTGGCTTCAAAGTCCCATATCTCGCGAACGGATTGACCTAACCCAAAAATTCGTATTGCAACTGAAAGTAGAAACTCGCCCGATTACAACGGTATTTGTATTTTTTCCCTAGGCCATTCTGGTTAAGCGTTTGGAGCAGCAGAATTGCGAAAAATTTTTTGCCTTCTCAACCATTTCTTGTCTTCAAACTCCCATATCTCGCGAACGGATTGACCTAACCCAAAAATTCGTATTGCATCTGAAAGTAGAAACTCGCCCGATTACAACTGTATTTGTATTTTTTCCCTAGGCCATTCTGGTTAAGCGTTTGGAGCAGCAGAATTGCGAAAAATTTCTTGCCTTCTCAACCATTTCTTGGCTTCAAAGTCCCATATCTCGCGAAGGGATTGACCTAACCCAAAAATTCCTATTGCATCTGAAAGTAGAAACTCGCCCGATTACAACGGTATGTGTATTTTTTCCCTAGGCCATTCTGGTTAAGCGTTTGGAGCAGCAGAATTGTGAGAAATTTTTTGCCTTCTCTACCATTTCTTGGCTTCAAACTCCCATATCTCGCGAACGGATTGACCTAACCCAAAAATTCCTATTGCATCTGAAGGTAGAAACTCGCCCGATTACAACGGTATGTGTATTTTTTCCCTAGGCCATTCTGGTTAAGCGTTTGGAGCAGCAGAATTGCGAAAAATTTTTTGCCTTCTCAACCATTTCTTGGCTTCAAAGTCCCATACCTCGCGAACGGATTGACCTAACCCAAAAATTCCTATTGCATCTGAAAGTAGAAACTCGCCCGATTATAACGGTATGTGTATTTTTTCCCTAGGCCATTCTGGTTAAGCGTTTGGAGCAGCAGAATTGCGAAAAATTTTTTGCCTCCTCAACCATTTCTTGTCTTCAAACTCCCATATCTCGCGAACGGATTGACGTAACCCAAAAATTCCTGTTGCATCTGAAAGCAGAAACTCGCCCGATTACAACGGTATGTGTATTTTTTCCCTAGGCCATTCTGGTTAAACGTTTGGAGCAGCAGAATTGTGAAAAATTTTTTGCCTTCTCAACCATTTCTTAGCTTCAAACTCCCATATCTCGCGAACGGATTGACCTAACCCAAAAATTCCTATTGCATCTGACAGTAGAAACTCGCCAGATTATAACGGTATGTGTATTTTTTCCCTAGGCCATTCTGGTTAAGCGTTTGGAGCAGCAGAATTGCGAAAAGTTTTTTGCCTTCTCAACCATTTCTTGGCTTCAAAGTCCCATATCTCGCGAACGGATTGACCTAACCCAAAAATTCCTATTGCATC
Organism: Ptiloglossa arizonensis; assembly: GCF_051014685.1. NCBI lineage: Eukaryota > Metazoa > Arthropoda > Insecta > Hymenoptera > Colletidae > Ptiloglossa > Ptiloglossa arizonensis. Next base: position 94,723 of record NW_027479368.1, read on the forward strand.
TGAAAGCAGAAACTCGCCCGATTACAACGGTATGTGTATTTTTTCCCTAGGCCATTCTGGTTAAGCGTTTGGAGCAGCAGAATTGTGAAAAATTTTTTGCCTTCTCTACCATTTCTTGGCTTCAAACTCCCATATCTCGCGAACGGATTGACCTAACCCAAAAATTCCTATTGCATCTGAAGGTAGAAACTCGCCCGATTACAACGGTATGTGTATTTTTTCCCTAGGCCATTCTGGTTAAGCGTTTGGAGCAGCAGAATTGGGCAAAATTTTTTGCCTTCTCAACCATTTCTTAGCTTCAAACTCCCATATCTCGCGAACGGATTGACCTAACCCAAAAATTCCTATTGCATCTGAAAGTAGAAACTCGCCCGATTATAACGGTATGTGTATTTTTTCCCTAGGCCATTCTGGTTAAGCGTTTGGAGCAGCAGAATTGCGAAAAATTTTTTGCCTTCTCAACCATTTCTTGGCTTCAAAGTCCCATATCTCGCGAACGGATTGACCTAACCCAAAAATTCGTATTGCAACTGAAAGTAGAAACTCGCCCGATTACAACGGTATTTGTATTTTTTCCCTAGGCCATTCTGGTTAAACGTTTGGAGCAGCAGAATTGTGAAAAATTTTTTGCCTTCTCAACCATTTCTTAGCTTCAAACTCCCATATCTCGCGAACGGATTGACCTAACCCAAAAATTCCTATTGCATCTGACAGTAGAAACTCGCCAGATTATAACGGTATGTGTATTTTTTCCCTAGGCCATTCTGGTTAAGCGTTTGGAGCAGCAGAATTGCGAAAAGTTTTTTGCCTTCTCAACCATTTCTTGGCTTCAAAGTCCCATATCTCGCGAACGGATTGACCTAACCCAAAAATTCCTATTGCATCTGAAAGCAGAAACTCGCCCGATTACAACGGTATGTGTATTTTTTCCCTAGGCCATTCTGGTTAAGCGTTTGGAGCAGCAGAATTGTGAAAAATTTTTTGCCTTCTCTACCATTTCTTGGCTTCAAACTCCCATATCTCGCGAACGGATTGACCTAACCCAAAAATTCCTATTGCATCTGAAGGTAGAAACTCGCCCGATTACAACGGTATGTGTATTTTTTCCCTAGGCCATTCTGGTTAAGCGTTTGGAGCAGCAGAATTGGGCAAAATTTTTTGCCTTCTCAACCATTTCTTAGCTTCAAACTCCCATATCTCGCGAACGGATTGACCTAACCCAAAAATTCCTATTGCATCTGAAAGTAGAAACTCGCCCGATTATAACGGTATGTGTATTTTTTCCCTAGGCCATTCTGGTTAAGCGTTTGGAGCAGCAGAATTGCGAAAAATTTTTTGCCTTCTCAACCATTTCTTGGCTTCAAAGTCCCATATCTCGCGAACGGATTGACCTAACCCAAAAATTCGTATTGCAACTGAAAGTAGAAACTCGCCCGATTACAACGGTATTTGTATTTTTCCCCTAGGCCATTCTGGTTAAGCGTTTGGAGCAGCAGAATTGCGAAAAATTTTTTGCCTTCTCAACCATTTCTTGTCTTCAAACTCCCATATCTCGCGAACGGATTGACCTAACCCAAAAATTCGTATTGCATCTGAAAGTAGAAACTCGCCCGATTACAACTGTATTTGTATTTTTTCCCTAGGCCATTCTGGTTAAGCGTTTGGAGCAGCAGAATTGCGAAAAATTTCTTGCCTTCTCAACCATTTCTTGTCTTCAAACTCCCATATCTCGCGAACGGATTGACGTAACCCAAAAATTCCTGTTGCATCTGAAAGCAGAAACTCGCCCGATTATAACGGTATGTGTATTTTTTCCCTAGGCCATTCTGGTTAAGCGTTTGGAGCAGCAGAATTGCGAAAAATTTTTTGCCTTCTCAACCATTTCTTGGCTTCAAAGTCCCATATCTCGCGAACGGATTGACCTAACCCAAAAATTCCTATTGCATCTGAAAGTAGAAACTCGCCCGATTACAACGGTATGTGTATTTTTTCCCTAGGCCGTTCTGGTTAAGCGTTTGGAGCAGCAGAATTGTGAAAAATTTTTTGCCTTCTCTACCATTTCTTGGCTTCAAACTCCCATATCTCGCGAACGGATTGACCTAACCCAAAAATTCCTATTGCATCTGAAGGTAGAAACTCGCCCGATTACAACGGTATGTGTATTTTTTCCCTAGGCCATTCTGGTTAAGCGTTTGGAGCAGCAGAATTGGGCAAAATTTTTTGCCTTCTCAACCATTTCTTAGCTTCAAACTCCCATATCTCGCGAACGGATTGACCTAACCCAAAAATTCCTATTGCATCTGAAAGTAGAAACTCGCCTGATTATAACGGTATGTGTATTTTTTCCCTAGGCCATTCTGGTTAAGCGTTTGGAGCAGCAGAATTGCGAAAAATTTTTTGCCTTCTCAAGCATTTCTTGGCTTCAAAGTCCCATATCTCGCGAACGGATTGACCTAACCCAAAAATTCCTATTGCATCTGAAAGTAGAAACCCGCCCGATTACAACGGTATGTGTATTTTTTCCCTAGGCCATTCTGGTTAAGCGTTTGGAGCAGCAGAAGTGCGAAAAATTTGTTGTCTTCTCAACCATTTCTTAGCTTCAAACTCCCATATCTCGCCAACGGATTGACCTAACCCAATAATTCCTGTTGCATCTGAAAGTAGAAACTCGCCCGATTACAACGGTATGTGTATTTTTTCCCTAGGCCATTCTGGTTAAGCGTTTGGAGCAGCAGCATTGCGAAAAATTTTTTGCCTTCTCAACCATTTCTTAGCTACAAACTCCCATATCTCGCGAACGGATTGACCTAACCCAAAAATTCCTATTGCATCTGAAAGTAGAAACTCGCCCGATTATAAAGGTATGTGTATTTTTTCCCTAGGCCATTCTGGTTAAGCGTTTGGAGCAGCAGAAGTGCGAAAAATTTGTTGTCTTCTCAACCATTTCTTAGCTTCAAACTCCCATATCACGGGAACGGATTGACCTAACCCAAAAATTCCTATTGCATCTGAAAGTAGAAACTCGCCCGATTACAACGGAATTTGTATTTTTTCCCTAGGCCATTCTGGTTAAGCGTTTGAAGCAGCAGAATTGCGAAAAATTTTTTGCCTTCTCAACCATTTCTTGGCTTCAAAGTCCCATATCTCGCGAACGGATTGACCTAACCCAAATATTCCTATTGCATCTGAAAGTAGAAACTCGCCCGATTACAACGGTATGTGTATTTTTTCCCTAGGCCATTCTGGTTAAGCGTTTGGAGCAGCAGAATTGTGAAAAATTTTTTGCCCTCTCTACCATTTCTTGGCTTCAAACTCCCATATCTCGCGAACGGATTGACCTAACCCAAAAATTCCTATTGCATCTGAATGTAGAAACTCGCCCTATTACAACGGTATGTGTACTTTTTCCCTAGGCCATTCTGGTTAAGCGTTTGGAGCAGCAGAATTGCGAAAAATTTTTTGCCTCCTCAACCATTTCTTGTCTTCAAACTCCCATATCTCGCGAACGGATTGACGTAACCCAAAAATTCCTGTTGCATCTGAAAGCAGAAACTCGCCCGATTACAACGGTATGTGTATTTTTTCCCTAGGCCATTCTGGTTAAGCGTTTGGAGCAGCAGAATTGCGAAAAATTTTTTGCCTTCTCAACCATTTCTTGGCTTCAAAGTCCCATATCTCGCGAACGGATTGACCTAACCCAAAAATTCCTATTGCATCTGAAAGTAGAAACTCGCCCGATTACAACGGTATATGTATTTTTTCCCTAGGCCATTCTGGTTAAGCTTTTGGAGCAGCAGAATTGTGAAAAATTTTTTGCCTTCTCTACCATTTCTTGGCTTCAAACTCCCATATCTCGCGAACGGATTGACCTAACCCAAAAATTCCTATTGCATCTGAAGGTAGAAACTCGCCCGATTACAACGGTATGTGTATTTTTTCCCTAGGCCATTCTGGTTAAGCGTTTGGAGCAGCAGAATTGGGCAAAATTTTTTGCCTTCTCAACCATTTCTTAGCTTCAAACTCCCATATCTCGCGAACGGATTGACCTAACCCAAAAATTCCTATTGCATCTGAAAGTAGAAACTCGCCCGATTATAACGGTATGTGTATTTTTTCCCTAGGGCATTCTGGTTAAGCGTTTGGAGCAGCAGAATTGCGAAAAATTTTTTGCCTTCTCAACCATTTCTTGTCTTCAAACTCCCATATCTCGCGAACGGATTGACCTAACCCAAAAATTCGTATTGCATCTGAAAGTAGAAACTCGCCCGATTACAACTGTATTTGTATTTTTTCCCTAGGCCATTCTGGTTAAGCGTTTGGAGCAGCAGAATTGCGAAAAATTTCTTGCCTTCTCAACCATTTCTTGGCTTCAAAGTCCCATATCTCGCGAAGGGATTGACCTAACCCAAAAATTCCTATTGCATCTGAAAGTAGAAACTCGCCCGATTACAACGGTATATGTATTTTTTCCCTAGGCCATTCTGGTTAAGCGTTTGGAGCAGCAGAATTGCGAAAAATTTTTTGCCTTCTCAACCATTTCTTGGCTTCAAAGTCCCATATCTCCCGAACGGATTGACCTAACCCAAAAATTCGTATTGCATCTGAAAGTAAAATCTCGCCCGATTACAACGGTTTTTGTATTTTTTCCCTAGGCCATTCTGGTTAAGCGTTTGGAGCAGCAGAATTGTGAAATATTTTTTGCCTTCTCTACCATTTTTTGGCTTCAAACTCCCATATCTCGCGAACGGATTGACCTAACCCAAAAACTCCAATTGCATCTGAAGGTAGAAACTCGCCCGATTACAACGGTATGTGTATTTTTTCCCTAGGCCATTCTGGTTAAGCGTTTGGAGCAGCAGAATTGCGAAAAATTTTTTGCCTTCTCAACAATTTCTTGTCTTCAAACTCCCATATCTCGCGAACGGATTGACCTAACCCAAAAATTCCTATTGCATCTGAAAGTAGAAACTCGCCCGATTACAACGGTATTCGTATTTTTTCCCTAGGCCATTCTGGTTAAGCGTTTGGAGCAGCAGAATTGCGAAAAATTTTTTGCCTTCTCAACCATTTCTTGTCTTCAAACTCCCATATCTCGCGAACGGATTGACCTAACCCAAAAATTCCTATTGCATCTGAAAGTAGAAACTCGCCCGATTGCAACGGTATGTGTATTTTTTCCCTAGGCCATTCTGGTTAAGCGTTTGGAGCAGCAGAATTGTGAAAAATTTTTTGCCTTCTCTACCATTTCTTGGCTTCAAACTCCCATATCTCGCGAACGGATTGACCTAACCCAAAAATTCCTATTGCATCTGAAAGTAGAAACTCGCCCGATTACAACGGTTTTTGTATTTTTTCCCTAGGCCATTCTGGTTAAGCGTTTGGAGCAGCAGAATTGTGAAAAATTTTTTGCCTTCTCTACCATTTCTTGGCTTCAAACTCCCATATCTCGCGAACGGATTGACCTAACCCAAAAATTCCTATTGCATCTGAAGGTAGAAACTCGCCCGATTACAACGGTATGTGTATTTTTTCCCTAGGCCATTCTGGTTAAGCGTTTGGAGCAGCAGAAGTGCGAAAAATTTGTTGTCTTCTCAACCATTTCTTAGCTTCAAACTCCCATATCTCGCGAACGGATTGACCTAACCCAAAAATTCCTGTTGCATCTGAAAGTAGAAACTCGCCCGATTATAACGCTATGCGTATTTTTTCCCTAGGCCATTCTGGTTAAGCGTTTGGAGCAGCAGCATTGCGAAAAATTTTTTGCCTTCTCAACCATTTCTTAGCTACAAACTCCCATATCTCGCGAACGGATTGACCTAACCCAAAAATTCCTATTGCATCTGAAAGTAGAAACTCGCCCGATTATAAAGGTATGTGTATTTTTTCCCTAGGCCATTCTGGTTAAGCGTTTGGAGCAGCAGAAGTGCGAAAAATTTTTTGCCTTCTCAACCATTTCTTGTCTTCAAACTCCCAAATCTCGCGAACGGATTGACGTAACCCAAAAATTCCTGTTGCATCTGAAAGCAGAAACTCGCCCGATTACAACGGTATGTGTATTTTTTCCCTAGGCCATTCTGGTTAAGCGTTTGGAGCAGCAGAAGTGCGAAAAATTTTTTGCCTTCTCAACCATTTCTTGGCTTCAAAGTCCCATATCTCGCGAACGGATTGACCTAACCCAAAAATTCCTATTGCATCTGAAAGCAGAAACTCGCCCGATTACAACGGTATGTGTATTTTTTCCCTAGGCCATTCTGGTTAAGCGTTTGGAGCAGCAGAATTGCGAAAAATTTTTTGCCTTCTCAACAATTTCTTGTCTTCAAACTCCCATATCTCGCGAACGGATTGACCTAACCCAAAAATTCCTATTGCATCTGAAAGTAGAAACTCGCCCGATTACAACGGTATTCGTATTTTTTCCCTAGGCCATTCTGGTTAAGCGTTTGGAGCAGCAGAATTGCGAAAAATTTTTTGCCTTCTCAACCATTTCTTGTCTTCAAACTCCCATATCTCGCGAACGGATTGACCTAACCCAAAAATTCCTATTGCATCTGAAAGTAGAAACTCGCCCGATTGCAACGGTATGTGTATTTTTTCCCTAGGCCATTCTGGTTAAGCGTTTGGAGCAGCAGAATTGTGAAAAATTTTTTGCCTTCTCTACCATTTCTTGGCTTCAAACTCCCATATCTCGCGAACGGATTGACCTAACCCAAAAATTCCTATTGCATCTGAAAGTAGAAACTCGCCCGATTACAACGGTTTTTGTATTTTTTCCCTAGGCCATTCTGGTTAAGCGTTTGGAGCAGCAGAATTGTGAAAAATTTTTTGCCTTCTCTACCATTTCTTGGCTTCAAACTCCCATATCTCGCGAACGGATTGACCTAACCCAAAAATTCCTATTGCATCTGAAGGTAGAAACTCGCCCGATTACAACGGTATGTGTATTTTTTCCCTAGGCCATTCTGGTTAAGCGTTTGGAGCAGCAGAAGTGCGAAAAATTTGTTGTCTTCTCAACCATTTCTTAGCTTCAAACTCCCATATCTCGCGAACGGATTGACCTAACCCAAAAATTCCTGTTGCATCTGAAAGTAGAAACTCGCCCGATTATAACGCTATGCGTATTTTTTCCCTAGGCCATTCTGGTTAAGCGTTTGGAGCAGCAGCATTGCGAAAAATTTTTTGCCTTCTCAACCATTTCTTAGCTACAAACTCCCATATCTCGCGAACGGATTGACCTAACCCAAAAATTCCTATTGCATCTGAAAGTAGAAACTCGCCCGATTATAAAGGTATGTGTATTTTTTCCCTAGGCCATTCTGGTTAAGCGTTTGGAGCAGCAGAAGTGCGAAAAATTTTTTGCCTTCTCAACCATTTCTTGTCTTCAAACTCCCAAATCTCGCGAACGGATTGACGTAACCCAAAAATTCCTGTTGCATCTGAAAGCAGAAACTCGCCCGATTACAACGGTATGTGTATTTTTTCCCTAGGCCATTCTGGTTAAGCGTTTGGAGCAGCAGAAGTGCGAAAAATTTTTTGCCTTCTCAACCATTTCTTGGCTTCAAAGTCCCATATCTCGCGAACGGATTGACCTAACCCAAAAATTCCTATTGCATCTGAAAGCAGAAACTCGCCCGATTACAACGGTATGTGTATTTTTTCCCTAGGCCTTTCTGGTTAAGCGTTTGGAGCAGCAGAATTGTGAAGAATTTTTTGCCTTCTCTACCATTTCTTGGCTTCAAACTCCCATATCTCGCGAACGGATTGACCTAACCCAAAAATTCCTATTGCATCTGAAGGTAGAAACTCGCCCGATTACAACGGTATGTGTATTTTTTCCCTAGGCCATTCTGGTTAAGCGTTTGGAGCAGCAGAATTGGGCAAAATTTTTTGCCTTCTCAACCATTTCTTAGCTTCAAACTCCCATATCTCGCGAACGGATTGACCTAAGCCAAAAATTCCTATTGCATCTGAAAGTAGAAACTCGCCCGATTATAACGGTATGTGTATTTTTTCCCTAGGCCATTCTGGTTAAGCGTTTGGAGCAGCAGAATTGCGAAAAATTTTTTGCCTTCTCAACCATTTCTTGGCTTCAAAGTCCCATATCTCGCGAACGGATTGAGCTAACCCAAAAATTCGTATTGCAACTGAAAGTAGAAACTCGCCCGATTACAACGGTATTTGTATTTTTTCCCTAGGCCATTCTGGTTAAGCGTTTGGAGCAGCAGAATTGCGAAAAATTTTTTGCCTTCTCAACCATTTCTTGTCTTCAAACTCCCATATCTCGCGAACGGATTGACCTAACCCAAAAATTCGTATTGCATCTGAAAGTAGAAACTCGCCCGATTACAACTGTATTTGTATTTTTTCCCTAGGCCATTCTGGTTAAGCGTTTGGAGCAGCAGAATTGCGAAAAATTTCTTGCCTTTTCAACCATTTCTTGGCTTCAAAGTCCCATATCTCGCGAAGGGATTGACCTAACCCAAAAATTCCTATTGCATCTGAAAGTAGAAACTCGCCCGATTACAACGGTATGTGTATTTTTTCCCTAGGCCATTCTGGTTAAGCGTTTGGAGCAGCAGAATTGTGAGAAATTTTTTGCCTTCTCTACCATTTCTTGGCTTCAAACTCCCATATCTCGCGAACGGATTGACCTAACCCAAAAATTCCTATTGCATCTGAAGGTAGAAACTCGCCCGATTACAACGGTATGTGTATTTTTTCCCTAGGCCATTCTGGTTAAGCGTTTGGAGCAGCAGAATTGCGAAAAATTTTTTGCCTTCTCAACCATTTCTTGGCTTCAAACTCCCATATCTCGCGAACGGATTGACCTAACCCAAAAATTCCTATTGCATCTGAAAGTAGAAACTCGCCCGATTATAACGGTATGCGTATTTTTTCCCTAGGCCATTCTGGTTAAGCGTTTGGAGCAGCAGAAGTGCGAAAAATTTGTTGTCTTCTCAACCATTTCTTAGCTTCAAACTCCCATATCTCGCGAACGGATTGACCTAACCCAAAAATTCCTATTGCATCTGAAAGTAGAAACTCGCCCGATTACAACGGTATGTGTATTTTTTCCCTAGGCCATTCTGGTTAAGCGTTTGGAGCAGCAGAATTGCGAAAAATTTTTTGCCTTCTCAACCATTTCTTGGCTTCAAAGTCCCATATCTCGCGAACGGATTGACCTAACCCAAAAATTCGTATTGCATCTGAAAGTAAAAACTCGCCCGATTACAACGGTTTTTGTATTTTTTCCCTAGGCCATTCTGGTTAAGCGTTTGGAGCAGCAGAATTGTGAAATATTTTTTGCCTTCTCTACCATTTTTTGGCTTCAAACTCCCATATCTCGCGAACGGATTGACCTAACCCAAAAATTCCTATTGCATCTGAAGGTAGAAACTCGCCCGTTTACAACGGTATGTGTATTTTTTCCCCAGGCCATTCTGGTTAAGCGTTTGGAGCAGCAGAATTGCGAAAAATTTTTTGCCTTCTCAACAATTTCTTGTCTTCAAACTCCCATATCTCGCGAACGGATTGACCTAACCCAAAAATTCCTATTGCATCTGAAAGTAGAAACTCGCCCGATTACAACGGTATTCGTATTTTTTCCCTAGGCCATTCTGGTTAAGCGTTTGGAGCAGCAGAATTGCGAAAAGTTTTTTGCCTTCTCAACCATTTCTTGTCTTCAAACTCCCATATCTCGCGAACGGATTGACCTAACCCAAAAATTCCTCTTGCATCTGAAAGTAGAAACTCGCCCGATTACAACGGTATGTGTATTTTTTCCCTAGGCCATTCTGGTTAAGCGTTTGGAGCAGCAGAATTGTGAAAAATTTTTTGCCTTCTCTACCATTTCTTGGCTTCAAACTCCCATATATCGCGAACGGATTGACCTAACCCAAAAATTCCTATTGCATCTGAAAGTAGAAACTCGCCCGATTACAACGGTTTTTGTATTTTTTCCCTAGGCCATTCTGGTTAAGCGTTTGGAGCAGCAGAATTGTGAACAATTTTTTGCCTTCTCTACCATTTCTTGGCTTCAAACTCCCATATCTCGCGAACGGATTGACCTAACCCAAAAATTCCTATTGCATCTGAAGGTAGAAACTCGCCCGATTACAACGGTATGTGTATTTTTTCCCTAGGCCATTCTGGTTAAGCGTTTGGAGCAGCAGAAGTGCGAAAAATTTGTTGTCTTCTCAACCATTTCTTAGCTTCAAACTCCCATATCTCGCGAACGGATTGACCTAACCCAAAAATTCCTGTTGCATCTGAAAGTAGAAACTCGCCCGATTATAACGGTATGTGTATTTTTTCGCTAGGCCATTCTGGTTAAGCGTTTGGAGCAGCAGAATTGCGAAAAATTTTTTGCCTTCTCAACCATTTCTTGGCTTCAAAGTCCCATATCTCGCGAACGGATTGACCTAACCCAAAAATTCGTATTGCAACTGAAAGTAGAAACTCGCCCGATTACAACGGTATTTGTATTTTTTCCCTAGGCCATTCTGGTTAAGCGTTTGGAGCAGCAGAATTGCGAAAAATTTTTTGCCTTCTCAACCATTTCTTGTCTTCAAACTCCCATATCTCGCGAACGGATTGACCTAACCCAAAAATTCGTATTGCATCTGAAAGTAGAAACTCGCCCGATTACAACTGTATTTGTATTTTTTCCCTAGGCCATTCTGGTTAAGCGTTTGGAGCAGCAGAATTGCGAAAAATTTCTTGCCTTCTCAACCATTTCTTGGCTTCAAACTCCCATATCTCGCGAACGGATTGACCTAACCCAAAAATTCCTATTGCATCTGAAAGTAGAAACTCGCCCGATTACAACGGTATTCGTATTTTTTCCCTAGGCCATTCTGGTTAAGCGTTTGGAGCAGCAGAATTGCGAAAAATTTTTTGCCTTCTCAACCATTTCTTGTCTTCAAACTCCCATATCTCGCGAACGGATTGACCTAACCCAAAAATTCCTATTGCATCTGAAAGTAGAAACTCGCCCGATTGCAACGGTATGTGTATTTTTTCCCTAGGCCATTCTGGTTAAGCGTTTGGAGCAGCAGAATTGTGAAAAATTTTTTGCCTTCTCTACCATTTCTTGGCTTCAAACTCCCATATCTCGCGAACGGATTGACCTAACCCAAAAATTCCTATTGCATCTGAAAGTAGAAACTCGCCCGATTACAACGGTTTTTGTATTTTTTCCCTAGGCCATTCTGGTTAAGCGTTTGGAGCAGCAGAATTGTGAAAAATTTTTTGCCTTCTCTACCATTTCTTGGCTTCAAACTCCCATATCTCGCGAACGGATTGACCTAACCCAAAAATTCCTATTGCATCTGAAGGTAGAAACTCGCCCGATTACAACGGTATGTGTATTTTTTCCCTAGGCCATTCTGGTTAAGCGTTTGGAGCAGCAGAAGTGCGAAAAATTTGTTGTCTTCTCAACCATTTCTTAGCTTCAAACTCCCATATCTCGCGAACGGATTGACCTAACCCAAAAATTCCTGTTGCATCTGAAAGTAGAAACTCGCCCGATTATAACGCTATGCGTAATTTTTCCCTAGGCCATTCTGGTTAAGCGTTTGGAGCAGCAGCATTGCGAAAAATTTTTTGCCATCTCAACCATTTCTTAGCTACAAACTCCCATATCTCGCGAACGGATTGACCTAACCCAAAAATTCCTATTGCATCTGAAAGTAGAAACTCGCCCGATTATAAAGGTATGTGTATTTTTTCCCTAGGCCATTCTGGTTAAGCGTTTGGAGCAGCAGAAGTGCGAAAAATTTTTTGCCTTCTCAACCATTTCTTGTCTTCAAACTCCCAAATCTCGCGAACGGATTGACGTAACCCAAAAATTCCTGTTGCATCTGAAAGCAGAAACTCGCCCGATTACAACGGTATGTGTATTTTTTCCCTAGGCCATTCTGGTTAAGCGTTTGGAGCAGCAGAAGTGCGAAAAATTTTTTGCCTTCTCAACCATTTCTTGGCTTCAAAGTCCCATATCTGGCGAACGGATTGACCTAACCCAAAAATTCCTATTGCATCTGAAAGCAGAAACTCGCCCGATTACAACGGTATGTGTATTTTTTCCCTAGGCCATTCTGGTTAAGCGTTTGGAGCAACAGAATTGTGAAGAATTTTTTGCCTTCTCTACCATTTCTTGGCTTCAAACTCCCATATCTCGCGAACGGATTGACCTAACCCAAAAATTCCTATTGCATCTGAAGGTAGAAACTCGCCCGATTACAACGGTATGTGTATTTTTTCCCTAGGCCATTCTGGTTAAGCGTTTGGAGCAGCAGAATTGGGCAAAATTTTTTGCCTTCTCAACCATTTCTTAGCTTCAAACTCCCATATCTCGCGAACGGATTGACCTAACCCAAAAATTCCTATTGCATCTGAAAGTAGAAACTCGCCCGATTATAACGGTATGTGTATTTTTTCCCTAGGCCATTCTGGTTAAGCGTTTGGAGCAGCAGAATTGCGAAAAATTTTTTGCCTTCTCAACCATTTCTTGGCTTCAAAGTCCCATATCTCGCGAACGGATTGAGCTAACCCAAAAATTCGTATTGCAACTGAAAGTAGAAACTCGCCCGATTACAACGGTATTTGTATTTTTTCCCAAGGCCATTCTGGTTAAGCGTTTGGAGCAGCAGAATTGCGAAAAATTTTTTGCCTTCTCAACCATTTCTTGTCTTCAAACTCCCATATCTCGCGAACGGATTGACCTAACCCAAAAATTCGTATTGCATCTGAAAGTAGAAACTCGCCCGATTACAACTGTATTTGTATTTTTTCCCTAGGCCATTCTGGTTAAGCGTTTGGAGCAGCAGAATTGCGAAAAATTTCTTGCCTTTTCAACCATTTCTTGGCTTCAAAGTCCCATATCTCGCGAAGGGATTGACCTAACCCAAAAATTCCTATTGCATCTGAAAGTAGAAACTCGCCCGATTACAACGGTATGTGTATTTTTTCCCTAGGCCATTCTGGTTAAGCGTTTGGAGCAGCAGAATTGTGAGAAATTTTTTGCCTTCTCTACCATTTCTTGGCTTCAAACTCCCATATCTCGCGAACGGATTGACCTAACCCAAAAATTCCTATTGCATCTGAAGGTAGAAACTCGCCCGATTACAACGGTATGTGTATTTTTTCCCTAGGCCATTCTGGTTAAGCGTTTGGAGCAGCAGAATTGCGAAAAATTTTTTGCCTTCTCAACCATTTCTTGGCTTCAAACTCCCATATCTCGCGAACGGATTGACCTAACCCAAAAATTCCTATTGCATCTGAAAGTAGAAACTCGCCCGATTATAACGGTATGCGTATTTTTTCCCTAGGCCATTCTGGTTAAGCGTTTGGAGCAGCAGAAGTGCGAAAAATTTGTTGTCTTCTCAACCATTTCTTAGCTTCAAACTCCCATATCTCGCGAACGGATTGACCTAACCCAAAAATTCCTATTGCATCTGAAAGTAGAAACTCGCCCGATTACAACGGTATGTGTATTTTTTCCCTAGGCCATTCTGGTTAAGCGTTTGGAGCAGCAGAATTGCGAAAAATTTTTTGCCTTCTCAACCATTTCTTGGCTTCAAAGTCCCATATCTCGCGAACGGATTGACCTAACCCAAAAATTCGTATTGCATCTGAAAGTAAAAACTCGCCCGATTACAACGGTTTTTGTATTTTTTCCCTAGGCCATTCTGGTTAAGCGTTTGGAGCAGCAGAATTGTGAAATATTTTTTGCCTTCTCTACCATTTTTTGGCTTCAAACTCCCATATCTCGCGAACGGATTGACCTAACCCAAAAATTCCTATTGCATCTGAAGGTAGAAACTCGCCCGTTTACAACGGTATGTGTATTTTTTCCCCAGGCCATTCTGGTTAAGCGTTTGGAGCAGCAGAATTGCGAAAAATTTTTTGCCTTCTCAACAATTTCTTGTCTTCAAACTCCCATATCTCGCGAACGGATTGACCTAACCCAAAAATTCCTATTGCATCTGAAAGTAGAAACTCGCCCGATTACAACGGTATGTGTATTTTTTCCCTAGGCCATTCTGGTTAAGCGTTTGGAGCAGCAGAATTGTGAAAAATTTTTTGCCTTCTCTACCATTTCTTGGCTTCAAAGTCCCATATCTCGCGAACGGATTGACCTAACCCAAAAATTCCTATTGCATCTGAAAGTAGAAACTCGCCCGATTACAACGGTTTTTGTATTTTTTCCCTAGGCCATTCTGGTTAAGCGTTTGGAGCAGCAGAATTGTGAACAATTTTTTGCCTTCTCTACCATTTCTTGGCTTCAAACTCCCATATCTCGCGAACGGATTGACCTAACCCAAAAATTCCTATTGCATCTGAAGGTAGAAACTCGCCCGATTACAACGGTATGTGTATTTTTTCCCTAGGCCATTCTGGTTAAGCGTTTGGAGCAGCAGAAGTGCGAAAAATTTGTTGTCTTCTCAACCATTTCTTAGCTTCAAACTCCCATATCTCGCGAACGGATTGACCTAACCCAAAAATTCCTGTTGCATCTGAAAGTAGAAACTCGCCCGATTATAACGGTATGTGTATTTTTTCGCTAGGCCATTCTGGTTAAGCGTTTGGAGCAGCAGAATTGCGAAAAATTTTTTGCCTTCTCAACCATTTCTTGGCTTCAAAGTCCCATATCTCGCGAACGGATTGACCTAACCCAAAAATTCGTATTGCAACTGAAAGTAGAAACTCGCCCGATTACAACGGTATTTGTATTTTTTCCCTAGGCCATTCTGGTTAAGCGTTTGGAGCAGCAGAATTGCGAAAAATTTTTTGCCTTCTCAACCATTTCTTGTCTTCAAACTCCCATATCTCGCGAACGGATTGACCTAACCCAAAAATTCGTATTGCATCTGAAAGTAGAAACTCGCCCGATTACAACTGTATATGTATTTTTTCCCTAGGCCATTCTGGTTAAGCGTTTGGAGCAGCAGAATTGCGAAAAATTTCTTGCCTTCTCAACCATTTCTTGGCTTCAAAGTCCCATATCTCGCGAAGGGATTGACCTAACCCAAAAATTCCTATTGCATCTGAAAGTAGAAACTCGCCCGATTACAACGGTATGTGTATTTTTTCCCTAGGCCATTCTGGTTAAGCGTTTGGAGCAGAAGAATTGTGAGAAATTTTCTGCCTTCTCTACCATTTCTTGGCTTCAAACTCCCATATCTCGCGAACGGATTGACCTAACCCAAAAATTCCTATTGCATCTGAAGGTAGAAACTCGCCCGATTACAACGGTATGTGTATTTTTTCCCTAGGCCATTCTGGTTAAGCGTTTGGAGCAGCAGAATTGCGAGAAATTTTTTGCCTTCTCAACCATTTCTTGGCTTCAAACTCCCATATCTCGCGAACGGATTGACCTAACCCAAAAATTCCTATTGCATCTGAAACTCGCCCGATTATAACGGTATGCGTATTTTTTCCCTAGGCCATTCTGGTTAAGCGTTTGGAGCAGCAGAAGTGCGAAAAATTTGTTGTCTTCTCAACCATTTCTTAGCTTGAAACTCCCATATCTCGCGAACGGATTGACCTAACCCAAAAATTCCTATTGCATCTGAAAGTAGAAACTCGCCCGATTACAACGGTATGTGTATTTTTTCCCTAGGCCATTCTGGTTAAGCGTTTGGAGCAGCAGAATTGCGAAAAATTTTTTGCCTTCTCAACCATTTCTTGGCTTCAAAGTCCCATATCTCGCGAACGGATTGACCTAACCCAAAAATTCGTATTGCAACTGAAGGTAGAAACTCGCCCGTTTACAACGGTATGTGTATTTTTTCCCCAGGCCATTCTGGTTAAGCGTTTGGAGCAG
Organism: Ptiloglossa arizonensis; assembly: GCF_051014685.1. NCBI lineage: Eukaryota > Metazoa > Arthropoda > Insecta > Hymenoptera > Colletidae > Ptiloglossa > Ptiloglossa arizonensis. The sequence goes on from NW_027479368.1 coordinate 110,546, forward strand.
CAGAATTGCGAAAAATTTTTTGCCTTCTCAACAATTTCTTGTCTTCAAACTCCCATATCTCGCGAACGGATTGACCTAACCCAAAAATTCCTATTGCATCTGAAAGTAGAAACTCGCCCGATTACAACGGTATGTGTATTTTTTCCCTAGGCCATTCTGGTTAAGCGTTTGGAGCAGCAGAATTGTGAAAAATTTTTTGCCTTCTCTACCATTTCTTGGCTTCAAAGTCCCATATCTCGCGAACGGATTGACCTAACCCAAAAATTCCTATTGCATCTGAAAGTAGAAACTCGCCCGATTACAACGGTTTTTGTATTTTTTCCCTAGGCCATTCTGGTTAAGCGTTTGGAGCAGCAGAATTGTGAACAATTTTTTGCCTTCTCTACCATTTCTTGGCTTCAAACTCCCATATCTCGCGAACGGATTGACCTAACCCAAAAATTCCTATTGCATCTGAAGGTAGAAACTCGCCCGATTACAACGGTATGTGTATTTTTTCCCTAGGCCATTCTGGTTAAGCGTTTGGAGCAGCAGAAGTGCGAAAAATTTGTTGTCTTCTCAACCATTTCTTAGCTTCAAACTCCCATATCTCGCGAACGGATTGACCTAACCCAAAAATTCCTGTTGCATCTGAAAGTAGAAACTCGCCCGATTATAACGGTATGTGTATTTTTTCGCTAGGCCATTCTGGTTAAGCGTTTGGAGCAGCAGAATTGCGAAAAATTTTTTGCCTTCTCAACCATTTCTTGGCTTCAAAGTCCCATATCTCGCGAACGGATTGACCTAACCCAAAAATTCGTATTGCAACTGAAAGTAGAAACTCGCCCGATTACAACGGTATTTGTATTTTTTCCCTAGGCCATTCTGGTTAAGCGTTTGGAGCAGCAGAATTGCGAAAAATTTTTTGCCTTCTCAACCATTTCTTGTCTTCAAACTCCCATATCTCGCGAACGGATTGACCTAACCCAAAAATTCGTATTGCATCTGAAAGTAGAAACTCGCCCGATTACAACTGTATATGTATTTTTTCCCTAGGCCATTCTGGTTAAGCGTTTGGAGCAGCAGAATTGCGAAAAATTTCTTGCCTTCTCAACCATTTCTTGGCTTCAAAGTCCCATATCTCGCGAAGGGATTGACCTAACCCAAAAATTCCTATTGCATCTGAAAGTAGAAACTCGCCCGATTACAACGGTATGTGTATTTTTTCCCTAGGCCATTCTGGTTAAGCGTTTGGAGCAGAAGAATTGTGAGAAATTTTCTGCCTTCTCTACCATTTCTTGGCTTCAAACTCCCATATCTCGCGAACGGATTGACCTAACCCAAAAATTCCTATTGCATCTGAAGGTAGAAACTCGCCCGATTACAACGGTATGTGTATTTTTTCCCTAGGCCATTCTGGTTAAGCGTTTGGAGCAGCAGAATTGCGAGAAATTTTTTGCCTTCTCAACCATTTCTTGGCTTCAAACTCCCATATCTCGCGAACGGATTGACCTAACCCAAAAATTCCTATTGCATCTGAAACTCGCCCGATTATAACGGTATGCGTATTTTTTCCCTAGGCCATTCTGGTTAAGCGTTTGGAGCAGCAGAAGTGCGAAAAATTTGTTGTCTTCTCAACCATTTCTTAGCTTGAAACTCCCATATCTCGCGAACGGATTGACCTAACCCAAAAATTCCTATTGCATCTGAAAGTAGAAACTCGCCCGATTACAACGGTATGTGTATTTTTTCCCTAGGCCATTCTGGTTAAGCGTTTGGAGCAGCAGAATTGCGAAAAATTTTTTGCCTTCTCAACCATTTCTTGGCTTCAAAGTCCCATATCTCGCGAACGGATTGACCTAACCCAAAAATTCGTATTGCAACTGAAAGTAGAAACTCGCCCGATTACAACGGTATTTGTATTTTTTCCCTAGGCCATTCTGGTTAAGCGTTTGGAGCAGCAGAATTGCGAAAAATTTTTTGCCTTCTCAACCATTTCTTGTCTTCAAACTCCCATATCTCGCGAACGGATTGACCTAACCCAAAAATTCGTATTGCATCTGAAAGTAGAAACTCGCCCGATTACAACTGTATATGTATTTTTTCCCTAGGCCATTCTGGTTAAGCGTTTGGAGCAGCAGAATTGCGAAAAATTTCTTGCCTTCTCAACCATTTCTTGGCTTCAAAGTCCCATATCTCGCGAAGGGATTGACCTAACCCAAAAATTCCTATTGCATCTGAAAGTAGAAACTCGCCCGATTACAACGGTATGTGTATTTTTTCCCTAGGCCATTCTGGTTAAGCGTTTGGAGCAGAAGAATTGTGAGAAATTTTCTGCCTTCTCTACCATTTCTTGGCTTCAAACTCCCATATCTCGCGAACGGATTGACCTAACCCAAAAATTCCTATTGCATCTGAAGGTAGAAACTCGCCCGATTACAACGGTATGTGTATTTTTTCCCTAGGCCATTCTGGTTAAGCGTTTGGAGCAGCAGAATTGCGAGAAATTTTTTGCCTTCTCAACCATTTCTTGGCTTCAAACTCCCATATCTCGCGAACGGATTGACCTAACCCAAAAATTCCTATTGCATCTGAAACTCGCCCGATTATAATGGTATGCGTATTTTTTCCCTAGGCCATTCTGGTTAAGCGTTTGGAGCAGCAGAAGTGCGAAAAATTTGTTGTCTTCTCAACCATTTCTTAGCTTGAAACTCCCATATCTCGCGAACGGATTGACCTAACCCAAAAATTCCTATTGCATCTGAAAGTAGAAACTCGCCCGATTACAACGGTATGTGTATTTTTTCCCTAGGCCATTCTGGTTAAGCGTTTGGAGCAGCAGAATTGCGAAAAATTTTTTGCCTGCTCAACCATTTCTTGGCTTCAAAGTCCCATATCTCGCGAACGGATTGACCTAACCCAAAAATTCGTATTGCAACTGAAAGTAGAAACTCGCCCGATTACAACGGTATTTGTATTTTTTCCCTAGGCCATTCTGGTTAAGCGTTTGGAGCAGCAGAATTGCGAAAAATTTTTTGCCTTCTCAACCATTTCTTGTCTTCAAACTCCCATATCTCGCGAACGGATTGACCTAACCCAAAAATTCGTATTGCATCTGAAAGTAGAAACTCGCCCGATTACAACTGTATATGTATTTTTTCCCTAGGCCATTCTGGTTAAGCGTTTGGAGCAGCAGAATTGCGAAAAATTTCTTGCCTTCTCAACCATTTCTTGGCTTCAAAGTCCCATATCTCGCGAAGGGATTGACCTAACCCAAAAATTCCTATTGCATCTGAAAGTAGAAACTCGCCCGATTACAACGGTATGTGTATTTTTTCCCTAGGCCATTCTGGTTAAGCGTTTGGAGCAGAAGAATTGTGAGAAATTTTCTGCCTTCTCTACCATTTCTTGGCTTCAAACTCCCATATCTCGCGAACGGATTGACCTAACCCAAAAATTCCTATTGCATCTGAAGGTAGAAACTCGCCTGATTACAACGGTATGTGTATTTTTTCCCTAGGCCATTCTGGTTAAGCGTTTGGAGCAGCAGAATTGCGAGAAATTTTTTGCCTTCTCAACCATTTCTTGGCTTCAAACTCCCATATCTCGCGAACGGATTGACCTAACCCAAAAATTCCTATTGCATCTGAAACTCGCCCGATTATAACGGTATGCGTATTTTTTCCCTAGGCCATTCTGGTTAAGCGTTTGGAGCAGCAGAAGTGCGAAAAATTTGTTGTCTTCTCAACCATTTCTTAGCTTGAAACTCCCATATCTCGCGAACGGATTGACCTAACCCAAAAATTCCTATTGCATCTGAAAGTAGAAACTCGCCCGATTACAACGGTATGTGTATTTTTTCCCTAGGCCATTCTGGTTAAGCGTTTGGAGCAGCAGAATTGCGAAAAATTTTTTGCCTTCTCAACCATTTCTTGGCTTCAAAGTCCCATATCTCGCGAACGGATTGACCTAACCCAAAAATTCGTATTGCATCTGAAAGTAAAAACTCGCCCGATTACAACGGTTTTTGTATTTTTTCCCTAGGCCATTCTGGTTAAGCGTTTGGAGCAGCAGAATTGTGAAATATTTTTTGCCTTCTCTACCCTTTTGGCTTCAAACTCCCATATCTCGCGAACGGATTGACCTAACCCAAAAATTCCTATTGCATCTGAAAGTAGAAACTCGCCCGATTACAACGGTATGTGTATTTTTTCCCTAGGCCATTCTGGTTAAGCGTTTGGAGCAGCAGAATTGCGAAAAATTTTTTGCCTTCTCAACAATTTCTTGTCTTCAAACTCCCATATATCGCGAACGGATTGACCCAACCCAAAAATTCCTATTGCATCTGAAAGTAGAAACTCGCCCGATTACAACGGTATTCGTATTTTTTCCCTAGGCCATTCTGGTTAAGCGTTTGGAGCAGCAGAATTGCGAAAAATTTTTTGCCTTCTCAACCATTTCTTGTCTTCAAACTCCCATATCTCGCGAACGGATTGACCTAACCCAAAAATTCCTATTGCATCTGAAAGTAGAAACTCGCCCGATTACAACGGTATGTGTATTTTTTCCCTAGGCCATTCTGGTTAAGCGTTTGGAGCAGCAGAATTGTGAAAAATTTTTTGCCTTCTCTACCATTTCTTGGCTTCAAACTCCCATATCTCGCGAACGGATTGACCTAACCCAAAAATTCCTATTGCATCTGAAAGTAGAAACTCGCCCGATTACAACGGTTTTTGTATTTTTTCCCTAGGCCATTCTGGTTAAGCGTTTGGAGCAGCAGAATTGTGAAAAATTTTTTGCCTTCTCTACCATTTCTTGGCTTCAAACTCCCATATCTCGCGAACGGATTGACCTAACCCAAAAATTCCTATTGCATCTGAAGGTAGAAACTCGCCCGATTACAACGGTATGTGTATTTTTTCCCTAGGCCATTCTGGTTAAGCGTTTGGAGCAGCTGAATTGCGAAAAATTTTTTGCCTTCTCAACAATTTCTTGTCTTCAAACTCCCATATATCGCGAACGGATTGACCCAACCCAAAAATTCCTATTGCATCTGAAAGTAGAAACTCGCCCGATTACAACGGTATTCGTATTTTTTCCCTAGGCCATTCTGGTTAAGCGTTTGGAGCAGCAGAATTGCGAAAAATTTTTTGCCTTCTCAACCATTTCTTGTCTTCAAACTCCCATATCTCGCGAACGGATTGACCTAACCCAAAAATTCCTATTGCATCTGAAAGTAGAAACTCGCCCGATTACAACGGTATGTGTATTTTTTCCCTAGGCCATTCTGGTTAAGCGTTTGGAGCAGCAGAATTGTGAAAAATTTTTTGCCTTCTCTACCATTTCTTGGCTTCAAACTCCCATATCTCGCGAACGGATTGACCTAACCCAAAAATTCCTATTGCATCTGAAAGTAGAAACTCGCCCGATTACAAAGGTTTTTGTATTTTTTCCCTAGGCCATTCTGGTTAAGCGTTTGGAGCAGCAGAATTGTGAAAAATTTTTTGCCTTCTCTACCATTTCTTGGCTTCAAACTCCCATATCTCGCGAACGGATTGACCTAACCCAAAAATTCCTATTGCATCTGAAGGTAGAAACTCGCCCGATTACAACGGTATGTGTATTTTTTCCCTAGGCCATTCTGGTTAAGCGTTTGGAGCAGCAGAAGTGCGAAAAATTTGTTGTCTTCTCAACCATTTCTTAGCTTCAAACTCCCATATCTCGCGAACGGATTGACCTAACCCAAAAATTCCTGTTGCATCTGAAAGTAGAAACTCGCCCGATTATAACGCTATGCGTATTTTTTCCCTAGGCCATTCTGGTTAAGCGTTTGGAGCAGCAGAAGTGCGAAAAATTTTTTGCCTTCTCAACCATTTCTTGGCTTCAAAGTCCCATATCTCGCGAACGGATTGACCTAACCCAAAAATTCCTATTGCATCTGAAAGTAGAAACTCGCCCGATTACAACGGTATTCGTATTTTTTCCCTAGGCCATTCTGGTTAAGCGTTTGGAGCAGCAGAATTGCGAAAAATTTTTTGCCTTCTCAACCATTTCTTGTCTTCAAACTCCCATATCTCGCGAACGGATTGACCTAACCTAAAAATTCCTATTGCATCTGAAAGTAGAAACTCGCCCGATTACAACGGTATGTGTATTTTTTCCCTAGGCCTTTCTGGTTAAGCGTTTGGAGCAGCAGAATTGTGAAAAATTTTTTGCCTTCTCTACCATTTCTTGGCTTCAAACTCCCATATCTCGAGAACGGATTGACATAACCCAAAAATTCCTATTGCATCTGAAAGTAGAAACTCGCCCGATTACAACGGTTTTTGTATTTTTTCCCTAGGCCATTCTGGTTAAGCGTTTGGAGCAGCAGAATTGTGAAAAATTTTTTGCCTTCTCTACCATTTCTTGGCTTCAAACTCCCATATCTCGCGAACGGATTGACCTAACCCAAAAATTCCTATTGCATCTGAAGGTAGAAACTCGCCCGATTACAACGGTATGTGTATTTTTTCCCTAGGCCATTCTGGTTAAGCGTTTGGAGCAGCAGAAGTGCGAAAAATTTGTTGTCTTCTCAACCATTTCTTAGCTTCAAACTCCCATATCTCGCGAACGGATTGACCTAACCCAAAAATTCCTGTTGCATCTGAAAGTAGAAACTCGCCCGATTATAACGCTATGCGTATTTTTTCCCTAGGCCATTCTGGTTAAGCGTTTGGAGCAGCAGCATTGCGAAAAATTTTTTGCCTTCTCAACCATTTCTTAGCTACAAACTCCCATATCTCGCGAACGGATTGACCTAACCCAAAAATTCCTATTGCATCTGAAAGTAGAAACTCGCCCGATTACAACGGTATGTGTATTTTTTCCCTAGGCCGTTCTGGTTAAGCGTTTGGAGCAGCAGAAGTGCGAAAAATTTTTTGCCTTCTCAACCATTTCTTGGCTTCAAAGTCCCATATCTCGCGAACGGATTGACCTAACCCAAAAATTCCTATTGCATCTGAAAGCAGAAACTCGCCCGATTACAACGGTATGTGTATTTTTTCCCTAGGCCATTCTGGTTAAGCGTTTGGAGCAGCAGAATTGTGAAAAATTTTTTGCCTTCTCTACCATTTCTTGGCTTCAAACTCCCATATCTCGCGAACGGATTGACCTAACCCAAAAATTCCTATTGCATCTGAAGGTAGAAACTCGCCCGATTACAACGGTATGTGTATTTTTTCCCTAGGCCATTCTGGTTAAGCGTTTGGAGCAGCAGAATTGGGCAAAATTTTTTGCCTTCTCAACCATTTCTTAGCTTCAAACTCCCATATCTCGCGAACGGATTGACCTAACCCAAAAATTCCTGTTGCATCTGAAAGTAGAAACTCGCCCGATTATAACGGTATGTGTATTTTTTCCCTAGGCCATTCTGGTTAAGCGTTTGGAGCAGCAGCATTGCGAAAAATTTTTTGCCTTCTCAACCATTTCTTAGCTACAAACTCCCATATCTCGCGAACGGATTGACCTAACCCAAAAATTCCTATTGCATCTGAAAGTAGAAACTCGCCCGATTACAACGGTATGTGTATTTTTTCCCTAGGCCGTTCTGGTTAAGCGTTTGGAGCAGCAGAAGTGCGAAAAATTTTTTGCCTTCTCAACCATTTCTTGGCTTCAAAGTCCCATATCTCGCGAACGGATTGACCTAACCCAAAAATTCCTATTGCATCTGAAAGCAGAAACTCGCCCGATTACAACGGTATGTGTATTTTTTCCCTAGGCCATTCTGGTTAAGCGTTTGGAGCAGCAGAATTGTGAAAAATTTTTTGCCTTCTCTACCATTTCTTGGCTTCAAACTCCCATATCTCGCGAACGGATTGACCTAACCCAAAAATTCCTATTGCATCTGAAGGTAGAAACTCGCCCGATTACAACGGTATGTGTATTTTTTCCCTAGGCCATTCTGGTTAAGCGTTTGGAGCAGCAGAATTGGGCAAAATTTTTTGCCTTCTCAACCATTTCTTAGCTTCAAACTCCCATATCTCGCGAACGGATTGACCTAACCCAAAAATTCCTGTTGCATCTGAAAGTAGAAACTCGCCCGATTATAACGGTATGTGTATTTTTTCCCTAGGCCATTCTGGTTAAGCGTTTGGAGCAGCAGAATTGCGAAAAATTTTTTGCCTTCTCAACCATTTCTTGGCTTCAAAGTCCCATATCTCGCGAACGGATTGACCTAACCCTAAAATTCGTATTGCAACTGAAAGTAGAAACTCGCCCGATTACAACGGTATTTGTATTTTTTCCCTAGGCCATTCTGGTTAAGCGTTTGGAGCAGCAGAATTGCGAAAAATTTTTTGCCTTCTCAAGCATTTCTTGTCTTCAAACTCCCATATCTCGCGAACGGATTGACCTAACCCAAAAATTCGTATTGCATCTGAAAGTAGAAACTCGCCCGATTACAACGGTATGTGTATTTTTTCCCTAGGCCATTCTGGTTAAGCGTTTGGAGCAGCAGAATTGCGAAAAATTTTTTGCCTTCTCAACCATTTCTTGGCTTCAAACTCCCATATCTCGCGAACGGATTGACCTACCCCAAAAATTCCTATTGCATCTGAAAGTAGAAACTCGCCCGATTATAACGGTATGCGTATTTTTTCCCTAGGCCATTCTGGTTAAGCGTTTGGAGCAGCAGAAGTGCGAAAAATTTGTTGTCTTCTCAACCATTTCTTAGCTTCAAACTCCCATATCTCGCGAACGGATTGACCTAACCCAAAAATTCCTATTGCATCTGAAAGTAGAAACTCGCCCGATTACAACGGTATGTGTATTTTTTCCCTAGGCCATTCTGGTTAAACGTTTGGAGCAGCAGAATTGTGAAAAATTTTTTGCCTTCTCAACCATTTCTTAGCTTCAAACTCCCATATCTCGCGAACGGATTGACATAACCCAAAAATTCCTATTGCATCTGAAAGTAGAAACTGGCCCGATTACAACGGTATGTGTATTTTTTCCCTAGGCCATTCTGGTTAAGCGTTTGGAGCAGCAGAATTGTGAAAAATTTTTTGCCTTCTCTACCATTTCTTGGCTTCAAACTCCCATATCTCGCGAACGGATTGACCTAACCCAAAAATTCCTATTGCATCTGAATGTAGAAACTCGCCCGATTACAACGGAATTTGTATTTTTTCCCTAGGCCATTCTGGTTAAGCGTTTGGAGCAGCAGAAGTGCGAAAAATTTGTTGTCTTCTCAACCATTTCTTGGCTTCAAACTCCCATATCTCGCCAACGGATTGACCTAACCCAAAAATTCCTATTGCATCTGAAAGTAGAAACTCGCCCGATTATAAAGGTATGTGTATTTTTTCCCTAGGCCATTCTGGTTAAGCGTTTGGAGCAGCAGAAGTGCGAAAAATTTGTTGTCTTCTCAACCATTTCTTGGCTTCAAACTCCCATATCTCGCCAACGGATTGACCTAACCCAAAAATTCCTATTGCATCTGAAAGTAGAAACTCGCCCGATTATAACGGTATGTGTATTTTTTCCCTAGGCCATTCTGGTTAAGCGTTTGGAGCAGCAGCATTGCGAAAAATTTTTTGCTTTCTCAACCATTTCTTAGCTACAAACTCCCATATCTCGCGAACGGATTGACCTAACCCAAAAATTCCTATTGCATCTGAAAGTAGAAACTCGCCCGATTATAAAGGTATGTGTATTTTTTCGCTAGGCCATTCTGGTTAAGCGTTTGGAGCAGCAGAAGTGCGAAAAATTTGTTGTCTTCTCAACCATTTCTTAGCTTCAAACTCCCATATCACGCGAACGGATTGACCTAACCCAAAAATTCCTATTGCATCTGAAAGTAGAAACTCGCCCGATTACAACGGAATTTGTAGTTTTTCCCTAGGCCATTCTGGTTAAGCGTTTGGAGCAGCAGAATTGCGAAAAATGTTTTGCCTTCTCAACCATTTCTTGGCTTCAAAGTCCCATATCTCGCGAACGGATTGACCTAACCCAAATATTCCTATTGCATCTGAAAGTAGAAACTCGCCCGATTACAACGGTATGTGTATTTTTTCCCTAGGCCATTCTGGTTAAGCGTTTGGAGCAGCAGAATTGTGAAAAATTTTTTGCCTTCTCTACCATTTCTTGGCTTCAAACTCCCATATCTCGCGAACGGATTGACCTAACACAAAAATTCCTATTGCATCTGAATGTAGAAACTCGCCCGATTACAACGGTATGTGTATTTTTTCCCTAGGCCATTCTGGTTAAGCGTTTGGAGCAGCAGAATTGCGAAAAATTTTTTGCCTTCTCAACCATTTCTTGTCTTCAAACTCCCATATCTCGCGAACGGATTGACGTAACCCAAAAATTCCTGTTGCATCTGAAAGCAGAAACTCGCCCGATTACAACGGTATGTGTATTTTTTCCCTAGGCCATTCTGGTTAAGCGTTTGGAGCAGCAGAATTGCGAAAAATTTTTTGCCTTCTCAACCATTTCTTGGCTTCAAAGTCCCATATCTCGCGAACGGATTGACCTAACCCAAAAATTCCTATTGCATCTGAAAGTAGAAACTCGCCCGATTACAACGGTATGTGTATTTTTTCCCTAGGCCATTCTGGTTAAGCGTTTGGAGCAGCAGAAGTGCGAAAAATTTGTTGTCTTCTCAACCATTTCTTAGCTTCAAACTCCCATATCTCGCGAACGGATTGACCTAACCCAAAAATTCCTATTGCATCTGAAAGTAGAAACTCGCCCGATTACAACGGTATGTGTATTTTTTCCCTAGGCCATTCTGGTTAAGCGTTTGGAGCAGCAGAATTGCGAAAAATTTTTTGCCTCCTCAACCATTTCTTGGCTTCAAAGTCCCATATCTCGCGAACGGATTGACCTAACCCAAAAATTCCTATTGCATCTGAAATTAGAAACTCGCACGATTACAACGGTATGTGTATTTTTTCCCTAGGCCATTCTGGTTAAGCGTTTGGAGCAGCAGAATTGTGAAAAATTTTTTGCCTTCTCTACCATTTCTTGGCTTCAAACTCCCATATCTCGCGAACGGATTGACCTAACCCAAAAATTCCTATTGCATCTGAAGGTAGAAACTCGCCCGATTACAACGGTATGTGTATTTTTTCCCTAGGCCATTCTGGTTAAACGTTTGGAGCAGCAGAATTGTGAAAAATTTTTTGCCTTCTCAACCATTTCTTAGCTTCAAACTCCCATATCTCGCGAACGGATTGACCTAACCCAAAAATTCCTATTGCATCTGAAAGTAGAAACTCGCCCGATTATAACGGTATGTGTATTTTTTCCCTAGGCCATTCTGGTTAAGCGTTTGGAGCAGCAGAAGTGCGAAAAATTTGTTGTCTTCTCAACCATTTCTTAGCTTCAAACTCCCATATCTCGCGAACGGATTGACCTAACCCAAAAATTCCTATTGCATCTGAAAGTAGAAACTCGCCCGATTACAACGGTATGTGTATTTTTTCCCTAGGCCATTCTGGTTAAGCGTTTGGAGCAGCAGAATTGCGAAAAATTTTTTGCCTCCTCAACCATTTCTTGGCTTCAAAGTCCCATATCTCGCGAACGGATTGACCTAACCCAAAAATTCCTATTGCATCTGAAATTAGAAACTCGCACGATTACAACGGTATGTGTATTTTTTCCCTAGGCCATTCTGGTTAAGCGTTTGGAGCAGCAGAATTGTGAAAAATTTTTTGCCTTCTCTACCATTTCTTGGCTTCAAACTCCCATATCTCGCGAACGGATTGACCTAACCCAAAAATTCCTATTGCATCTGAAGGTAGAAACTCGCCCGATTACAACGGTATGTGTATTTTTTCCCTAGGCCATTCTGGTTAAACGTTTGGAGCAGCAGAATTGTGAAAAATTTTTTGCCTTCTCAACCATTTCTTAGCTTCAAACTCCCATATCTCGCGAACGGATTGACCTAACCCAAAAATTCCTATTGCATATGAAAGTAGAAACTCGCCCGATTATAACGGTATGTGTATTTTTTCCCTAGGCCATTCTGGTTAAGCGTTTGGAGCAGCAGAATTGCGAAAAATTTTTTGCCTTCTCAACCATTTCTTGGCTTCAAAGTCCCATATCTCGCGAACGGATTGACCTAACCCAAAAATTCCTATTGCATCTGAAAGTAGAAACTCGCCCGATTATAACGGTATGTGTATTTTTTCCCTAGGCCATTCTGGTTAAGCGTTTGGAGCAGCAGAATTGCGAAAAATTTGTTGTCTTCTCAACCATTTCTTAGATTCAAACTCCCATATCACGCGAACGGATTGACCTAACCCAAAAATTCCTATTGCATCTGAAAGTAGAAACTCGCCCGATTACAACGGAGTTTGTATTTATTCCCTAGGCCATTCTGGTTAAGCGTTTGGAGCAGCAGAATTGCGAAAAATTTTTTGCCTTCTCAACCATTTCTTGGCTTCAAAGTCCCGTATCTCGCGAACGGATTGACCTAACCCAAATATTCCTACTGCATCTGAAAGTAGAAACTCGCCCGATTACAACGGTATGTGTATTTTTTCCCTAGGCCATTCTGGTTAAGCGTTTGGAGCAGCAGAATTGTGAAAAATTTTTTGCCTTCTCTACCATTTCTTGGCTTCAAACTCCCATATCTCGCGAACGGATTGACCTAACCCAAAAATTCCTACTGCATCTGAATGTAGAAACTCGCCCGATTACAACGGTATGTGTATTTTTTCCCTAGGCCATTCTGGTTAAGCGTTTGGAGCAGCAGAATTGCGAAAAATTTTTTGCCTTCTCAACCATTTCTTAGCTACAAACTCCCATATCTCGCGAACGGATTGACCTAACCCAAAAATTCCTATTGCATCTGAAAGTAGAAACTCGCCCGATTATAAAGGTATGTGTATTTTTTCCCTAGGCCATTCTGGTTAAGCGTTTGGAGCAGCAGAAGTGCGAAAAATTTGTTGTCTTCTCAACCATTTCTTAGCTTCAAACTCCCATATCACGCGAACGGATTGACCTAACCCAAAAATTCCTATTGCATCTGAAAGTAGAAACTCGCCCGATTACAACGGAATTTGTATTTTTTCCCTAGGCCATTCTGGTTAAGCGTTTGGAGCAGCAGAATTGCGAAAAATTTTTTGCCTTCTCAACCATTTCTTGGCTTCAAAGTCCCATATCTCGCGAACGGATTGACCTAACCCAAATATTCCTATTGCATCTGAAAGTAGAAACTCGCCCGATTACAACGGTATGTGTATTTTTTCCCTAGGCCATTCTGGACAAACGTTTGGAGCAGCAGAATTGTGAAAAATTTTTTGCCTTCTCTACCATTTCTTGGCTTCAAACTCCCATATCTCGCGAACGGATTGACATAACCCAAAAATTCCTATTGCATCTGAATGTAGAAACTCGCCCGATTACAACGGTATGTGTATTTTTTCCCTAGGCCATTCTGGTTAAGCGTTTGGAGCAGCAGAATTGCGAAAAATTTTTTGCCTTCTCAACCATTTCTTGGCTTCAAAGTCCCATATCACGCGAACGGATTGACCTAACCCAAAAATTCCTATTGCATCTGAAAGTAGAAACTCGCCCGATTACAACGGAGTTTGTATTTTTTCCCTAGGCCATTCTGGTTAAGCGTTTGGAGCAGCAGAAGTGCGAAAAATTTGTTGTCTTCTCAACCATTTCTTAGCTTCAAACTCCCATATCTCGCGAACGGATTGACCTAACCCAAAAATTCCTATTGCATCTGAAAGTAGAAACTCGCCCGATTACAACGGTATGTGTATTTTTTCCCTAGGCCATTCTGGTTAAGCGTTTGGAGCAGCAGAATTGCGAAAAATTTTTTGCCTCCTCAACCATTTCTTGGCTTCAAAGTCCCATATCTCGCGAACGGATTGACCTAACCCAAAAATTCCTATTGCATCTGAAATTAGAAACTCGCACGATTACAACGGTATGTGTATTTTTTCCCTAGGCCATTCTGGTTAAGTGTTTGGAGCAGCAGAATTGTGAAAAATTGTTTGCCTTCTCTACCATTTCTTGGCTTCAAACTCCCATATCTCGCGAACGGATTGACCTAACCCAAAAATTCCTATTGCATCTGAAGGTAGAAACTCGCCCGATTACAACGGTATGTGTATTTTTTCCCTAGGCCATTCTGGTTAAACGTTTGGAGCAGCAGAATTGTGAAAAATTTTTTGCCTTCTCAACCATTTCTTAGCTTCAAACTCCCATATCTCGCGAACGGATTGACCTAACCCAAAAATTCCTATTGCATCTGAAAGTAGAAACTCGCCCGATTATAACGGTATGTGTATTTTTTCCCTAGGCCATTCTGGTTAAGCGTTTGGAGCAGCAGAATTGCGAAAAATTTTTTGCCTTCTCAACCATTTCTTGGCTTCAAAGTCCCATATCTCGCGAACGGATTGACCTAACCCAAAAATTCCTATTGCATCTGAAAGTAGAAACTCGCCCGATTATAACGGTATGTGTATTTTTTCCCTAGGCCATTCTGGTTAAGCGTTTGGAGCAGCAGAATTGCGAAAAATTTGTTGTCTTCTCAACCATTTCTTAGATTCAAACTCCCATATCACGCGAACGGATTGACCTAACCCAAAAATTCCTATTGCATCTGAAAGTAGAAACTCGCCCGATTACAACGGAGTTTGTATTTATTCCCTAGGCCATTCTGGTTAAGCGTTTGGAGCAGCAGAATTGCGAAAAATTTTTTGCCTTCTCAACCATTTCTTGGCTTCAAAGTCCCGTATCTCGCGAACGGATTGACCTAACCCAAATATTCCTACTGCATCTGAAAGTAGAAACTCGCCCGATTACAACGGTATGTGTATTTTTTCCCTAGGCCATTCTGGTTAAGCGTTTGGAGCAGCAGAATTGTGAAAAATTTTTTGCCTTCTCTACCATTTCTTGGCTTCAAACTCCCATATCTCGCGAACGGATTGACCTAACCCAAAAATTCCTACTGCATCTGAATGTAGAAACTCGCCCGATTACAACGGTATGTGTATTTTTTCCCTAGGCCATTCTGGTTAAGCGTTTGGAGCAGCAGAATTGCGAAAAATTTTTTGCCTTCTCAACCATTTCTTAGCTACAAACTCCCATATCTCGCGAACGGATTGACCTAACCCAAAAATTCCTATTGCATCTGAAAGTAGAAACTCGCCCGATTATAAAGGTATGTGTATTTTTTCCCTAGGCCATTCTGGTTAAGCGTTTGGAGCAGCAGAAGTGCGAAAAATTTGTTGTCTTCTCAACCATTTCTTAGCTTCAAACTCCCATATCACGCGAACGGATTGACCTAACCCAAAAATTCCTATTGCATCTGAAAGTAGAAACTCGCCCGATTACAACGGAATTTGTATTTTTTCCCTAGGCCATTCTGGTTAAGCGTTTGGAGCAGCAGAATTGCGAAAAATTTTTTGCCTTCTCAACCATTTCTTGGCTTCAAAGTCCCATATCTCGCGAACGGATTGACCTAACCCAAATATTCCTATTGCATCTGAAAGTAGAAACTCGCCCGATTACAACGGTATGTGTATTTTTTCCCTAGGCCATTCTGGATAAACGTTTGGAGCAGCAGAATTGTGAAAAATTTTTTGCCTTCTCTACCATTTCTTGGCTTCAAACTCCCATATCTCGCGAACGGATTGACATAACCCAAAAATTCCTATTGCATCTGAATGTAGAAACTCGCCCGATTACAACGGTATGTGTATTTTTTCCCTAGGCCATTCTGGTTAAGCGTTTGGAGCAGCAGAATTGCGAAAAATTTTTTGCCTTCTCAACCATTTCTTGGCTTCAAAGTCCCATATCACGCGAACGGATTGACCTAACCCAAAAATTCCTATTGCATCTGAAAGTAGAAACTCGCCCGATTACAACGGAGTTTGTATTTTTTCCCTAGGCCATTCTGGTTAAGCGTTTGGAGCAGCAGAAGTGCGAAAAATTTGTTGTCTTCTCAACCATTTCTTAGCTTCAAACTCCCATATCTCGCGAACGGATTGACCTAACCCAAAAATTCCTATTGCATCTGAAAGTAGAAACTCGCCCGATTACAACGGTATGTGTATTTTTTCCCTAGGCCATTCTGGTTAAGCGTTTGGAGCAGCAGAATTGCGAAAAATTTTTTGCCTCCTCAACCATTTCTTGGCTTCAAAGTCCCATATCTCGCGAACGGATTGACCTAACCCAAAAATTCCTATTGCATCTGAAATTAGAAACTCGCACGATTACAACGGTATGTGTATTTTTTCCCTAGGCCATTCTGGTTAAGTGTTTGGAGCAGCAGAATTGTGAAAAATTGTTTGCCTTCTCTACCATTTCTTGGCTTCAAACTCCCATATCTCGCGAACGGATTGACCTAACCCAAAAATTCCTATTGCATCTGAAGGTAGAAACTCGCCCGATTACAACGGTATGTGTATTTTTTCCCTAGGCCATTCTGGTTAAACGTTTGGAGCAGCAGAATTGTGAAAAATTTTTTGCCTTCTCAACCATTTCTTAGCTTCAAACTCCCATATCTCGCGAACGGATTGACCTAACCCAAAAATTCCTATTGCATCTGAAAGTAGAAACTCGCCCGATTATAACGGTATGTGTATTTTTTCCCTAGGCCATTCTGGTTAAGCGTTTGGAGCAGCAGAATTGCGAAAAATTTTTTGCCTTCTCAACCATTTCTTGGCTTCAAAGTCCCATATCTCGCGAACGGATTGACCTAACCCAAAAATTCCTATTGCATCTGAAAGTAGAAACTCGCCCGATTATAACGGTATGTGTATTTTTTCCCTAGGCCATTCTGGTTAAGCGTTTGGAGCAGCAGAATTGCGAAAAATTTGTTGTCTTCTCAACCATTTCTTAGATTCAAACTCCCATATCACGCGAACGGATTGACCTAACCCAAAAATTCCTATTGCATCTGAAAGTAGAAACTCGCCCGATTACAACGGAGTTTGTATTTATTCCCTAGGCCATTCTGGTTAAGCGTTTGGAGCAGCAGAATTGCGAAAAATTTTTTGCCTTCTCAACCATTTCTTGGCTTCAAAGTCCCATATCTCGCGAACGGATTGACCTAACCCAAATATTCCTATTGCATCTGAAAGTAGAAACTCGCCCGATTACAACGGTATGTGTATTTTTTCCCTAGGCCATTCTGGTTAAGCGTTTGGAGCAGCAGAATTGTGAAAAATTTTTTGCCTTCTCTACCATTTCTTGGCTTCAAACTCCCATATCTCGCGAACGGATTGACCTAACCCAAAAATTCCTACTGCATCTGAATGTAGAAACTCGCCCGATTACAACGGTATGTGTATTTTTTCCCTAGGCCATTCTGGTTAAGCGTTTGGAGCAGCAGAATTGCGAAAAATTTTTTGCCTTCTCAACCATTTCTTAGCTACAAACTCCCATATCTCGCGAACGGATTGACCTAACCCAAAAATTCCTATTGCATCTGAAAGTAGAAACTCGCCCGATTATAAAGGTATGTGTATTTTTTCCCTAGGCCATTCTGGTTAAGCGTTTGGAGCAGCAGAAGTGCGAAAAATTTGTTGTCTTCTCAACCATTTCTTAGCTTCAAACTCCCATATCACGCGAACGGATTGACCTAACCCAAAAATTCCTATTGCATCTGAAAGTAGAAACTCGCCCGATTACAACGGAATTTGTATTTTTTCCCTAGGCCATTCTGGTTAAGCGTTTGGAGCAGCAGAATTGCGAAAAATTTTTTGCCTTCTCAACCATTTCTTGGCTTCAAAGTCCCATATCTCGCGAACGGATTGACCTAACCCAAATATTCCTATTGCATCTGAAAGTAGAAACTCGCCCGATTACAACGGTATGTGTATTTTTTCCCTAGGCCATTCTGGTTAAACGTTTGGAGCAGCAGAATTGTGAAAAATTTTTTGCCTTCTCTACCATTTCTTGGCTTCAAACTCCCATATCTCGCGAACGGATTGACATAACCCAAAAATTCCTATTGCATCTGAATGTAGAAACTCGCCCGATTACAACGGTATGTGTATTTTTTCCCTAGGCCATTCTGGTTAAGCGTTTGGAGCAGCAGAATTGCGAAAAATTTTTTGCCTTCTCAACCATTTCTTGTCTTCAAACTCCCATATCTCGCGAACGGATTGACGTAACCCAAAAATTCCTGTTGCATCTGAAAGCAGAAGCTCGCCCGATTACAACGGTATGTGTATTTTTTCCCTAGGCCATTCTGGTTAAGCGTTTGGAGCAGCAGAATTGCGAAAAATTTTTTGCCTTCTCAACCATTTCTTAACTACAAACTCCCATATCTCGCGAACGGATTGACCTAACCCAAAAATTCCTATTGCATCTGAAAGTAGAAACTCACCCGATTATAAAGGTATGTGTATTTTTTCCCTAGGCCATTCTGGTTAAGCGTTCGGAGCAGCAGAAGTGCGAAAAATTTGTTGTCTTCTCAACCATTTCTTAGCTTCAAACTCCCATATCACGCGAACGGATTGACCTAACCCAAAAATTCCTATTGCATCTGAAAGTAGAAACTCGCCCGATTACAACGGAATTTGTATTTTTTCCCTAGGCCATTCTGGTTAAGCGTTTGGAGCAGCAGAATTGCGAAAAATTTTTTGCCTTCTCAACCATTTCTTGGCTTCAAAGGCCCATATCTCGCGAACGGATTGACCTAACCCAAATATTCCTATTGCATCTGAAAGTAGAAACTCGCCCGATTGCAACGGTATGTGTATTTTTTCCCTAGGCCATTCTGGTTAAGCGTTTGGAGCAGCAGAATTGTGAAAAATTTTTTGCCTTCTCTACCATTTCTTGGCTTCAAACTCCCATATCTCGCGAACGGATTGACCTAACCCAAAAATTCCTATTGCATCTGAATGTAGAAACTCGCCCGATTACAACGGTATGTGTATTTTTTCCCTAGGCCATTCTGGTTAAGCGTTTGGAGCAGCAGAATTGCGAAAAATTTTTTGCCTTCTCAACCATTTCTTGTCTTCAAACTCCCATATCTCGCGAACGGATTGACGTAACCCAAAAATTCCTGTTGCATCTGAAAGCAGAAGCTCGCCCGATTACAACGGTATGTGTATTTTTTCCCTAGGCCATTCTGGTTAAGCGTTTGGAGCAGCAGAATTGCGAAAAATTTTTTGCCTTCTCAACCATTTCTTGGCTTCAAAGTCCCATATCTCGCGAACGGATTGACCTAACCCAAAAATTCCTATTGCATCTGAAAGTAGAAACTCGCCCGAATACAACGGTATGTGTATTTTTTCCCTAGGCCATTCTGGTTAAGCGTTTGGAGCAGCAGAAGTGCGAAAAATTTGTTGTCTTCTCAACCATTTCTTAGCTTCAAACTCCCATATCTCGCGAACGGATTGACCTAACCCAAAAATTCCTATTGCATCTGAAAGTAGAAACTCGCCCGATTACAACGGTATGTGTATTTTTTCCCTAGGCCATTCTGGTTAAGCGTTTGGAGCAGCAGAATTGCGAAAAATTTTTTGCCTCCTCAACCATTTCTTGGCTTCAAAGTCCCATATCTCGCGAACGGATTGACCTAACCCAAAAATTCCTATTGCATCTGAAATTAGAAACTCGCACGATTACAACGGTATGTGTATTTTTTCCCTAGCCCATTCTGGTTAAGCGTTTGGAGCAGCAGAATTGTGAAAAATTTTTTGCCTTCTCTACCATTTCTTGGCTTCAAACTCCCATATCTCGCGAACGGATTGACCTAACCCAAAAATTCCTAATGCACCTGAAGGTAGAAACTCGCCCGATTACAACGGTATGTGTATTTTTTCCCTAGGCCATTCTGGTTAAACGTTTGGAGCAGCAGAATTGTGAAAAATTTTTTGCCTTCTCAACCATTTCTTAGCTTCAAACTCCCATATCTCGCGAACGGATTGACCTAACCCAAAAATTCCTGTTGCATCTGAAAGTAGAAGCTCGCCCGATTATAACGGTATGTGTATTTTTTCCCTAGGCCATTCTGGTTAAGCGTTTGGAGCAGCAGCATTGCGAAAAATTTTTTGCCTTCTCAACCATTTCTTAGCTACAAACTCCCATATCTCGCGAACGGATTGACCTAACCCAAAAATTCCTATTGCATCTGAAAGTAGAAACTAGCCCGATTATAAAGGTATGTGTATTTTTTCCCTAGGCCATTCTGGTTAAGCGTTTGGAGAAGCAGAAGTGCGAAAAATTTGTTGTCTTCTCAACCATTTCTTAGCTTCAAACTCCCATATCACGCGAACGGATTGACCTAACCCAAAAATTCCTATTGCATCTGAAAGTAGAAACTCGCCCGATTACAACGGAATTTGTATTTTTTCCCTAGGCCATTCTGGTTAAGCGTTTGGAGCAGCAGAATTGCGAAAAATTTTTTGCCTTCTCAACCATTTCTTGGCTTCAAAGTCCCATATCACGCGAACGGATTGACCTAACCCAAATATTCCTATTGCATCTGAAAGTAGAAACTCGCCCGATTACAACGGTATGTGTATTTTTTCCCTAGGCCATTCTGGTTAAGCGTTTGGAGCAGCAGAATTGTGAAAAATTTTTTGCCTTCTCTACCATTTCTTGGCTTCAAACTCCCATATCTCGCGAACGGATTGACCTAACCCAAAAATTCCTATTGCATCTGAATGTAGAAACTCGCCCGATTACAACGGTATGTGTATTTTTTCCCTAGGCCATTCAGGTTAAGCGTTTGGAGCAGCAGAAGTGCGAAAAATTTGTTGTCTTCTCAACCATTTCTTAGCTTCAAACTCCCATATCTCGCGAACGGATTGACCTAACCCAAAAATTCCTATTGCATCTGAAAGTAGAAACTCGCCCGATTACAACGGTATGTGTATTTTTTCCCTAGGCCATTCTGGTTAAGCGTTTGGAGCAGCAGAATTGCGAAAAATTTTTTGCCTCCTCAACCATTTCTTGGCTTCAAAGTCCCATATCTCGCGAACGGATTGACCTAACCCAAAAATTCCTATTGCATCTGAAATTAGAAACTCGCACGATTACAACGGTATGTGTATTTTTTCCCTAGGCCATTCTGGTTAAGCGTTTGGAGCAGCAGAATTGTGAAAAATTTTTTGCCTTCTCTACCATTTCTTGGCTTCAAACTCCCATATCTCGCGAACGGATTGACCTAACCCAAAAATTCCTATTGCATCTGAAGGTAGAAACTCGCCCGATTACAACGGTATGTGTATTTTTTCCCTAGGCCATTCTGGTTAAACGTTTGGAGCAGCAGAATTGTGAAAAATTTTTTGCCTTCTCAACCATTTCTTAGCTTCAAACTCCCATATCTCGCGAACGGATTGACCTAACCCAAAAATTCCTATTGCATCTGAAAGTAGAAACTCGCCCGATTATAACGGTATGTGTATTTTTTCCCTAGGCCATTCTGGTTAAGCGTTTGGAGCAGCAGAATTGCGAAAAATTTTTTGCCTTCTCAACCATTTCTTGGCTTCAAAGTCCCATATCTCGCGAACGGATTGACCTAACCCAAAAATTCCTATTGCATCTGAAAGTAGAAACTCGCCCGATTATAACGGTATGTGTATTTTTTCCCTAGGCCATTCTGGTTAAGCGTTTGGAGCAGCAGAATTGCGAAAAATTTGTTGTCTTCTCAACCATTTCTTAGATTCAAACTCCCATATCACGCGAACGGATTGACCTAACCCAAAAATTCCTATTGCATCTGAAAGTAGAAACTCGCCCGATTACAACGGAGTTTGTATTTTTTCCCTAGGCCATTCTGGTTAAGCGTTTGGAGCAGCAGAATTGCGAAAAATTTTTTGCCTTCTCAACCATTTCTTGGCTTCAAAGTCCCATATCTCACGAACGGATTGACCTAACCCAAATATTCCTATTGCATCTGAAAGTAGAAGCTCGCCCGATTACAACGGTATGTGTATTTTTTCCCTAGGCCATTCTGGTTAAGCGTTTGGAGCAGCAGAATTGCGAAAAATTTTTTGCCTTCTCAACCATTTCTTAGCTACAAACTCCCATATCTCGCGAACGGATTGACCTAACCCAAAAATTCCTATTGCATCTGAAAGTAGAAACTCGCCCGATTATAAAGGTATGTGTATTTTTTCCCTAGGCCATTCTGGTTAAGCGTTTGGAGCAGCAGAAGTGCGAAAAATTTGTTGTCTTCTCAACCATTTCTTAGATTCAAACTCCCATATCACGCGAACGGATTGACCTAACCCAAAAATTCCTATTGCATCTGAATGTAGAAACTCGCCCGATTACAACGGAATTTGTATTTTTTCCCTAGGCCATTCTGGTTAAGCGTTTGGAGCAGCAGAATTGCGAAAAATTTTTTGCCTTCTCAACCATTTCTTGGCTTCAAAGCCCCATATCTCGCGAACGGATTGACCTAACCCAAATATTCCTATTGCATCTGAAAGTAGAAACTCGCCCGATTACAACGGTATGTGTATTTTTTCCCTAGGCCATTCTGGTTAAGCGTTTGGAGCAGCAGAATTGTGAAAAATTTTTTGCCTTCTCTACCATTTCTTGGCTTCAAACTCCCATATCTCGCGAACGGATTGACCTAACCCAAAAATTCCTATTGCATCTGAATGTAGAAACTCGCCCGATTACAACGGTATGTGTATTTTTTCCCTAGGCCATTCTGGTTAAGCGTTTGGAGCAGCAGAATTGCGAAAAATTTTTTGCCCTCTCAACCATTTCTTGTCTTCAAACTCCCACATCTCGCGAACGGATTGACGTAACCCAAAAATTCCTGTTGCATCTGAAAGCAGAAGCTCGCCCGATTACAACGGTATGTGTATTTTTTCCCTAGGCCATTCTGGTTAAGCGTTTGGAGCAGCAGAATTGTGAAAAATTTTTTGCCTTCTCTACCATTTCTTGGCTTCAAACTCCCATATCTCGCGAACGGATTGACCTAACCCAAAAATTCCTATTGCATCTGAAGGTAGAAACTCGCCCGATTACAACGGTATGTGTATTTTTTCCCTAGGCCATTCTGGTTAAACGTTTGGAGCAGCAGAATTGTGAAAAATTTTTTGCCTTCTCAACCATGTCTTAGCTTCAAACTCCCATATCTCGCGAACGGATTGACCTAACCCAAAAATTCCTATTGCATCTGAAAGTAGAAACTCGCCCGATTATAACGGTATGTGTATTTTTTCCCTAGGCCATTCTGGTTAAGCGTTTGGAGCAGCAGAATTGCGAAAAATTTTTTGCCTTCTCAACCATTTCTTGGCTTCAAAGTCCCATATCTCGCGAACGGATTGACCTAACCCAAAAATTCCTATTGCATCTGAATGTAGAAACTCGCCCGATTACAACGGTATGTGTATTTTTTCCCTAGGCCATTCTGGTTAAGCGTTTGGAGCAGCAGAAGTGCGAAAAATTTGTTGTCTTCTCAACCATTTCTTAGCTTCAAACTCCCATATCTCGCGAACGGATTGACCTAACCCAAAAATTCCTATTGCATCTGAAAGTAGAAACTCGCCCGATTACAACGGTATGTGTATTTTTTCCCTAGGCCATTCTGGTTAAGCGTTTGGAGCAGCAGAATTGCGAAAAATTTTTTGCCTCCTCAACCATTTCTTGGCTTCAAAGTCCCATATCTCGCGAACGGATTGACCTAACCCAAAAATTCCTATTGCATCTGAAATTAGAAACTCGCACGATTACAACGGTATGTGTATTTTTTCCCTAGGCCATTCTGGTTAAGCGTTTGGAGCAGCAGAATTGTGAAAAATTTTTTGCCTTCTCTACCATTTCTTGGCTTCAAACTCCCATATCTCGCGAACGGATTGACCTAACCCAAAAATTCCTATTGCATCTGAAGGTAGAAACTCGCCCGATTACAACGGTATGTGTATTTTTTCCCTAGGCCATTCTGGTTAAACGTTTGGAGCAGCAGAATTGTGAAAAATTTTTTGCCTTCTCAACCATGTCTTAGCTTCAAACTCCCATATCTCGCGAACGGATTGACCTAACCCAAAAATTCCTATTGCATCTGAAAGTAGAAACTCGCCCGATTATAACGGTATGTGTATTTTTTCCCTAGGCCATTCTGGTTAAGCGTTTGGAGCAGCAGAATTGCGAAAAATTTTTTGCCTTCTCAACCATTTCTTGGCTTCAAAGTCCCATATCTCGCGAACGGATTGACCTAACCCAAAAATTCCTATTGCATCTGAATGTAGAAACTCGCCCGATTACAACGGTATGTGTATTTTTTCCCTAGGCCATTCTGGTTAAGCGTTTGGAGCAGCAGAAGTGCGAAAAATTTGTTGTCTTCTCAACCATTTCTTAGCTTCAAACTCCCATATCTCGCGAACGGATTGACCTAACCCAAAAATTCCTATTGCATCTGAAAGTAGAAACTCGCCCGATTACAACGGTATGTGTATTTTTTCCCTAGGCCATTCTGGTTAAGCGTTTGGAGCAGCAGAATTGCGAAAAATTTTTTGCCTCCTCAACCATTTCTTGGCTTCAAAGTCCCATATCTCGCGAACGGATTGACCTAACCCAAAAATTCCTATTGCATCTGAAATTAGAAACTCGCACGATTACAACGGTATGTGTATTTTTTCCCTAGGCCATTCTGGTTAAGCGTTTGGAGCAGCAGAATTGCGAAAAATTTTTTGCCTTCTCAACCATTTCTTGGCTTCAAAGTCCCATATCTCGCGAACGGATTGACCTAACCCAAAAATTCCTATTGCATCTGAAAGTAGAAACTCGCCCGATTATAACGGTATGTGTATTTTTTCCCTAGGCCATTCTGGTTAAGCGTTTGGAGCAGCAGAATTGCGAAAAATTTGTTGTCTTCTCAACCATTTCTTAGATTCAAACTCCCATATCACGCGAACGGATTGACCTAACCCAAAAATTCCTATTGCATCTGAAAGTAGAAACTCGCCCGATTACAACGGAGTTTGTATTTTTTCCCTAGGCCATTCTGGTTAAGCGTTTGGAGCAGCAGAATTGCGAAAAATTTTTTGCCTTCTCAACCATTTCTTGGCTTCAAAGTCCCATATCTCACGAACGGATTGACCTAACCCAAATATTCCTATTGCATCTGAAAGTAGAAGCTCGCCCGATTACAACGGTATGTGTATTTTTTCCCTAGGCCATTCTGGTTAAGCGTTTGGAGCAGCAGAATTGCGAAAAATTTTTTGCCTTCTCAACCATTTCTTAGCTACAAACTCCCATATCTCGCGAACGGATTGACCTAACCCAAAAATTCCTATTGCATCTGAAAGTAGAAACTCGCCCGATTATAAAGGTATGTGTATTTTTTCCCTAGGCCATTCTGGTTAAGCGTTTGGAGCAGCAGAAGTGCGAAAAATTTGTTGTCTTCTCAACCATTTCTTAGATTCAAACTCCCATATCACGCGAACGGATTGACCTAACCCAAAAATTCCTATTGCATCTGAATGTAGAAACTCGCCCGATTACAACGGAATTTGTATTTTTTCCCTAGGCCATTCTGGTTAAGCGTTTGGAGCAGCAGAATTGCGAAAAATTTTTTGCCTTCTCAACCATTTCTTGGCTTCAAAGCCCCATATCTCGCGAACGGATTGACCTAACCCAAATATTCCTATTGCATCTGAAAGTAGAAACTCGCCCGATTACAACGGTATGTGTATTTTTTCCCTAGGCCATTCTGGTTAAGCGTTTGGAGCAGCAGAATTGTGAAAAATTTTTTGCCTTCTCTACCATTTCTTGGCTTCAAACTCCCATATCTCGCGAACGGATTGACCTAACCCAAAAATTCCTATTGCATCTGAATGTAGAAACTCGCCCGATTACAACGGTATGTGTATTTTTTCCCTAGGCCATTCTGGTTAAGCGTTTGGAGCAGCAGAATTGCGAAAAATTTTTTGCCCTCTCAACCATTTCTTGTCTTCAAACTACCACATCTCGCGAACGGATTGACGTAACCCAAAAATTCCTGTTGCATCTGAAAGCAGAAGCTCGCCCGATTACAACGGTATGTGTATTTTTTCCCTAGGCCATTCTGGTTAAGCGTTTGGAGCAGCAGAATTGTGAAAAATTTTTTGCCTTCTCTACCATTTCTTGGCTTCAAACTCCCATATCTCGCGAACGGATTGACCTAACCCAAAAATTCCTATTGCATCTGAAGGTAGAAACTCGCCCGATTACAACGGTATGTGTATTTTTTCCCTAGGCCATTCTGGTTAAACGTTTGGAGCAGCAGAATTGTGAAAAATTTTTTGCCTTCTCAACCATGTCTTAGCTTCAAACTCCCATATCTCGCGAACGGATTGACCTAACCCAAAAATTCCTATTGCATCTGAAAGTAGAAACTCGCCCGATTATAACGGTATGTGTATTTTTTCCCTAGGCCATTCTGGTTAAGCGTTTGGAGCAGCAGAATTGCGAAAAATTTTTTGCCTTCTCAACCATTTCTTGGCTTCAAAGTCCCATATCTCGCGAACGGATTGACCTAACCCAAAAATTCCTATTGCATCTGAATGTAGAAACTCGCCCGATTACAACGGTATGTGTATTTTTTCCCTAGGCCATTCTGGTTAAGCGTTTGGAGCAGCAGAAGTGCGAAAAATTTGTTGTCTTCTCAACCATTTCTTAGCTTCAAACTCCCATATCTCGCGAACGGATTGACCTAACCCAAAAATTCCTATTGCATCTGAAAGTAGAAACTCGCCCGATTACAACGGTATGTGTATTTTTTCCCTAGGCCATTCTGGTTAAGCGTTTGGAGCAGCAGAATTGCGAAAAATTTTTTGCCTCCTCAACCATTTCTTGGCTTCAAAGTCCCATATCTCGCGAACGGATTGACCTAACCCAAAAATTCCTATTGCATCTGAAATTAGAAACTCGCACGATTACAACGGTATGTGTATTTTTTCCCTAGGCCATTCTGGTTAAGCGTTTGGAGCAGCAGAATTGTGAAAAATTTTTTGCCTTCTCTACCATTTCTTGGCTTCAAACTCCCATATCTCGCGAACGGATTGACCTAACCCAAAAATTCCTATTGCATCTGAAGGTAGAAACTCGCCCGATTACAACGGTATGTGTATTTTTTCCCTAGGCCATTCTGGTTAAACGTTTGGAGCAGCAGAATTGTGAAAAATTTTTTGCCTTCTCAACCATGTCTTAGCTTCAAACTCCCATATCTCGCGAACGGATTGACCTAACCCAAAAATTCCTATTGCATCTGAAAGTAGAAACTCGCCCGATTATAACGGTATGTGTATTTTTTCCCTAGGCCATTCTGGTTAAGCGTTTGGAGCAGCAGAATTGCGAAAAATTTTTTGCCTTCTCAACCATTTCTTGGCTTCAAAGTCCCATATCTCGCGAACGGATTGACCTAACCCAAAAATTCCTATTGCATCTGAATGTAGAAACTCGCCCGATTACAACGGTATGTGTATTTTTTCCCTAGGCCATTCTGGTTAAGCGTTTGGAGCAGCAGAAGTGCGAAAAATTTGTTGTCTTCTCAACCATTTCTTAGCTTCAAACTCCCATATCTCGCGAACGGATTGACCTAACCCAAAAATTCCTATTGCATCTGAAAGTAGAAACTCGCCCGATTACAACGGTATGTGTATTTTTTCCCTAGGCCATTCTGGTTAAGCGTTTGGAGCAGCAGAATTGCGAAAAATTTTTTGCCTCCTCAACCATTTCTTGGCTTCAAAGTCCCATATCTCGCGAACGGATTGACCTAACCCAAAAATTCCTATTGCATCTGAAATTAGAAACTCGCACGATTACAACGGTATGTGTATTTTTTCCCTAGGCCATTCTGGTTAAGCGTTTGGAGCAGCAGAATTGTGAAAAATTTTTTGCCTTCTCTACCATTTCTTGGCTTCAAACTCCCATATCTCGCGAACGGATTGACCTAACCCAAAAATTCCTATTGCATCTGAAGGTAGAAACTCGCCCGATTACAACGGTATGTGTATTTTTTCCCTAGGCCATTCTGGTTAAACGTTTGGAGCAGCAGAATTGTGAAAAATTTTTTGCCTTCTCAACCATTTCTTAGCTTCAAACTCCCATATCTCGCGAACGGATTGACCTAACCCAAAAATTCCTATTGCATCTGAAAGTAGAAACTCGCCCGATTATAACGGTATGTGTATTTTTTCCCTAGGCCATTCTGGTTAAGCGTTTGGAGCAGCAGAATTGCGAAAAATTTTTTGCCTTCTCAACCATTTCTTGGCTTCAAAGTCCCATATCTCGCGAACGGATTGACCTAACCCAAAAATTCCTATTGCATCTGAAAGTAGAAACTCGCCCGATTATAACGGTATGTGTATTTTTTCCCTAGGCCATTCTGGTTAAGCGTTTGGAGCAGCAGAATTGCGAAAAATTTTTTGCCTTCTCAACCATTTCTTGGCTTCAAAGTCCCATATCTCGCGAACGGATTGACCTAACCCAAATATTCCTATTGCATCTGAAAGTAGAAACTCGCCCGATTGCAACGGTATGTGTATTTTTTCCCTAGGCCATTCTGGTTAAGCGTTTGGAGCAGCAGAATTGTGAAAAATTTTTTGCCTTCTCTACCATTTCTTGGCTTCAAACTCCCATATCTCGCGAACGGATTGACCTAACCCAAAAATTCCTATTGCATCTGAATGTAGAAACTCGCCCGATTACAACGGTATGTGTATTTTTTCCCTAGGCCATTCTGGTTAAGCGTTTGGAGCAGCAGAATTGCGAAAAATTTTTTGCCTTCTCAACCATTTCTTGTCTTCAAACTCCCATATCTCGCGAACGGATTGACGTAACCCAAAAATTCCTGTTGCATCTGAAAGCAGAAGCTCGCCCGATTACAACGGTATGTGTATTTTTTCCCTAGGCCATTCTGGTTAAGCGTTTGGAGCAGCAGAATTGCGAAAAATTTTTTGCCTTCTCAACCATTTCTTGGCTTCAAAGTCCCATATCTCGCGAACGGATTGACCTAACCCAAAAATTCCTATTGCATCTGAAAGTAGAAACTCGCCCGAATACAACGGTATGTGTATTTTTTCCCTAGGCCATTCTGGTTAAGCGTTTGGAGCAGCAGAAGTGCGAAAAATTTGTTGTCTTCTCAACCATTTCTTAGCTTCAAACTCCCATATCTCGCGAACGGATTGACCTAACCCAAAAATTCCTATTGCATCTGAAAGTAGAAACTCGCCCGATTACAACGGTATGTGTATTTTTTCCCTAGGCCATTCTGGTTAAGCGTTTGGAGCAGCAGAATTGCGAAAAATTTTTTGCCTCCTCAACCATTTCTTGGCTTCAAAGTCCCATATCTCGCGAACGGATTGACCTAACCCAAAAATTCCTATTGCATCTGAAATTAGAAACTCGCACGATTACAACGGTATGTGTATTTTTTCCCTAGCCCATTCTGGTTAAGCGTTTGGAGCAGCAGAATTGTGAAAAATTTTTTGCCTTCTCTACCATTTCTTGGCTTCAAACTCCCATATCTCGCGAACGGATTGACCTAACCCAAAAATTCCTAATGCACCTGAAGGTAGAAACTCGCCCGATTACAACGGTATGTGTATTTTTTCCCTAGGCCATTCTGGTTAAACGTTTGGAGCAGCAGAATTGTGAAAAATTTTTTGCCTTCTCAACCATTTCTTAGCTTCAAACTCCCATATCTCGCGAACGGATTGACCTAACCCAAAAATTCCTGTTGCATCTGAAAGTAGAAGCTCGCCCGATTATAACGGTATGTGTATTTTTTCCCTAGGCCATTCTGGTTAAGCGTTTGGAGCAGCAGCATTGCGAAAAATTTTTTGCCTTCTCAACCATTTCTTAGCTACAAACTCCCATATCTCGCGAACGGATTGACCTAACCCAAAAATTCCTATTGCATCTGAAAGTAGAAACTAGCCCGATTATAAAGGTATGTGTATTTTTTCCCTAGGCCATTCTGGTTAAGCGTTTGGAGAAGCAGAAGTGCGAAAAATTTGTTGTCTTCTCAACCATTTCTTAGCTTCAAACTCCCATATCACGCGAACGGATTGACCTAACCCAAAAATTCCTATTGCATCTGAAAGTAGAAACTCGCCCGATTACAACGGAATTTGTATTTTTTCCCTAGGCCATTCTGGTTAAGCGTTTGGAGCAGCAGAATTGCGAAAAATTTTTTGCTTTCTCAACCATTTCTTGGCTTCAAAGTCCCATATCACGCGAACGGATTGACCTAACCCAAATATTCCTATTGCATCTGAAAGTAGAAACTCGCCCGATTACAACGGTATGTGTATTTTTTCCCTAGGCCATTCTGGTTAAGCGTTTGGAGCAGCAGAATTGTGAAAAATTTTTTGCCTTCTCTACCATTTCTTGGCTTCAAACTCCCATATCTCGCGAACGGATTGACCTAACCCAAAAATTCCTATTGCATCTGAATGTAGAAACTCGCCCGATTACAACGGTATGTGTATTTTTTCCCTAGGCCATTCAGGTTAAGCGTTTGGAGCAGCAGAAGTGCGAAAAATTTGTTGTCTTCTCAACCATTTCTTAGCTTCAAACTCCCATATCTCGCGAACGGATTGACCTAACCCAAAAATTCCTATTGCATCTGAAAGTAGAAACTCGCCCGATTACAACGGTATGTGTATTTTTTCCCTAGGCCATTCTGGTTAAGCGTTTGGAGCAGCAGAATTGCGAAAAATTTTTTGCCTCCTCAACCATTTCTTGGCTTCAAAGTCCCATATCTCGCGAACGGATTGACCTAACCCAAAAATTCCTATTGCATCTGAAATTAGAAACTCGCACGATTACAACGGTATGTGTATTTTTTCCCTAGGCCATT